>NC_053500.1:146947358-147009852 GCF_905171775.1 Rana temporaria | reverse complement strand
CCCCCCATTACACCCCAATATACCCCCCCCCCCCATCACCCCATATACACCCATCACACCACTAAATAACCCCATACACCCCCCCCCCCCCAATATACCCCCCATTACATCACTAAATCATCCCATATACACCCCAATATACCTATAACACCACTAAATCCCCCCAATATACCCCATTACACCCCAATATACACCCCCATACAAGCCCCCCCCACCCCAATATACCCATCACACCACTAAATCACCCCATACCGCCCTCCCACTACACCCCAATATACCCCCCCATACAAGCCCCCCCCACCCCAATATACCCCCCCCCCCATTACACCCAAAAGATAGATATCCCACCCCAAATACCTGAATATACCCCATTACACTCCAAAATGCCCCTATTAAACACCAATATACCCCCAAATACCATATTACACCCCACAGATAGATATCCCAGACAAACACCCCAATATACCCCTAAATGACCCCAATACACCCCAAATTACCCCCAAATGTCCCTTTTAAACCCCAATATACCCCCCACAGATAGATATCCCACCCATACAAACACCCCAATATGCCCCCATTACACCCCATACAGAGATACCTCACACAAAAGTATTTACACCCCAATAATGTCCCCCCCCCCCCATACATTCCGCCACACCCTCCAGTCACTGATCCCCCCGGTGTGAGGTGGCCGGTCCTCCCCGGTAGGTGTCACTCACCGTGGTCCTGGTTGAAGCCGGCGTACAGCAGGCCATTGCCGTGCGGGTTGGAGGGCAGCAGGTTCATGGTGTGCAGGGCCCGGGTACAGCCGGTTACCTCATCACCGGGAACCCTCCCCCCTCCTTCTCCTGACAGAACTCCGATCACTTCCGGCTTCCTCCACCCTCCCTGCATCACGTGACCTGGAAAAGAACGTCACGCTGGCACGCCCCCTCACCCTGTCATGTGACTTGTACAGGAACGCAGCGTCTGGGCACGCCCCCCTCTAATCACATGACCCGCCTAGTCTGAGATGGCCGAGTGGACACACCCCCTTTTCCTATCATGTGACAGACAGGACAAAGAAACCCGCCCACAACACCCTTCCGTCACATGACCCGGCCAGGCTGAGAGCGCCGAGCTATCGATCAGTCCAAAGAGGAGAAGAGGAGAGGGGAGAGGGTCATTCCACCTCCTCTACCCTTCAAACTGCTGTATTTGTACATTTTAAAAGCCAATAATAAGGAATAATAGTGCTAATAAAGCCCTTGTGGAATTAACCTTTGTTTTTGGTTAATTCTCCTTTAAGGGGGTGTGGCAAGGGGCACGTCCTATGCCTGCATACGTTTGCTGGTAGGTGTCCCTCATTCCCATCTCAGATTGTTGGGAGGTGTGGTGATCATCCTTCACTCACTGACAGGGGACCCCGGATCTTCACTGGCTGCATGCTTCTTCCCAGTCCCAGACATTCCAACCTCCAAAGACTAATTTCAGGGAGGTGGAGCTCCATTCCGCACACGCCCATCACACCCGCCCACCACACACGCCTATCGCACCCGCCCACCACACACGCCTACTACACACACATGCCCACCACACACGCCCATCGCACCCGCCCACCACACACGCCTATTGCACCCCCCCACCAAACACACACACCTACTACACACACATGCCCATCACACCCGTCCACCACACCCGCCTATGGCTCACGCCCACCACACGCGTCCATCACACCCGCCCATCACACCCGCCCACCACACCTGCCTATCTCATCCGCCCACCACACCCACCTATCGCACCCACCCACCAAACACACACCCACTACACACACACGTCCATCACACCCGCCTATCTCATCCGCCCACCACACACGCCCACCACACCCACCTATCACACCCGCCCACCAAACACACACCCATGCCCATCACATACGTCCATCACACCCGTCCACCACACCCGCCTATCTCATCCGCCCACCACACACACACATGCCCATTACACACACACGCCCATCAAACACACTTCCATCACACCCGTCTACCACACACGCCCATCACACCCGCCCACCACACACACTACCATGGAAGGATCACAGTTAATAAAGGGGTCCCTGGATGGATCATGGTGTATAAAGAGGTCCCTGGAAAGATCAGTGTATAAAGAGGTCCCTGGAAGGATCACAGTGTATAAAGAGGTCCCTGGAAAGATCACAGTGTATAAAGGGGTCCCTGGAAGGATCACAGTGTATAAAGGGGTCCCTGGAAAGATCAGTGTATAAAGAGGTCCCTGGAAAGATCAGTGTATAAAGGGGTCCCTGGAAGGATCACAGTGTATAAAGGGGTCCCTGGAAAGATCAGTGTATAAAGAGGTCCCTGGAAAGATCAGTGTATAAAGAGGTCCCTGGAAAGATCAGTGTATAAAGGGGTCCCTGGAAGGATCACAGTGTATAAAGGGGTCCCTGGAAGGATCAGTGTATAAAGAGGTCCCTGGAAGGATCACAGTGTATAAAGGGGTTCCTGGAAGGATCAGTGTATAAAGAGGCCCCTGGAAGGATCACGTGTATAAAGGGGTCACTGGAAGGATCACAGTGTATAAAGGGGTCCCTGGAAGGATCACAGTGTATAAAGGGGTTCCTGGAAGGATCAGTGTATAAAGAGGCCCCTGGAAGGATCACGTGTATAAAGGGGTCCCTGGATGGATCACAGTGTATAAAGAGATCCCTGGAAAGATCAGTGTATAAAGAGGTCCCTGGAAGGATCACGCGTATAAAGGGGTCATTGGAAGGATCACGTGTATAAAGGGGTCACTGGAAGGATCAGTGTATAAAGGGGTCCCTGGAAGGATCACATGTATAAAGGGGTCCCTGGAAGGATCACAGTGTATAAAGAGGTCCCTGGAAGGATCACAGTGTATAAAGGGGTCCCTGGAAGGATCAGTGTATAAAGGGGTCCCTGGAAGGATCACGCGTATAAAGGGGTCATTGGAAGGATCACGTGTATAAAGGGGTCCCTGGAAGGATCACAGTGTATAAAGGGGTCACTGGAAGGATCACGTGTATAAAGGGGTCACTGGAAGGATCAGTGTATAAAGGGGTCCCTGGAAGGATCACATGTATAAAGGGGTCCCTGGAAGGATCACAGTGTATAAAGAGGTCCCTGGAAGGATCACAGTGTATAAAGAGGTCCCTGGAAGGATCACAGTGTATAAAGCAGTACCTTCCAGGACTCAACCTCTTTGGAGGACCATGGCAATGCCTGTTCTGAGGGGAACCCGTCCTGTTATACCGCTGGGTGGTCTCGGCCCCCCGCGCTGCAGATCAGTTTCAGGGTCTTGGCGATCTTCTTATATCCTCGGCCATCTTTATGTAGAGACACAATTCTTTATATCAGATCCTCAGAGAGATCTTTGCCATGAGGGGCCATGTTGTCCTTCCAGTGACCAGTATGAGAGAGTGAGAGCGATAACACCAAATTTATCACACCTGAGACCTTGTAACACTAACCAGTCACATGACACTGGGGAGGGGAAAATGGCTAATTGGGTCCAATTTGGACATTTTCACTTAGGGGGTGTCCTTACTATTGTTGCCAGCGGTTTAGACATGAATGGCTGTGTGTTGAGTTATTTGTTATACAAGCTGTACACTCCTCCCCCCCTCTGTACCCCCCCCCCCCCCCCATGTACACTCACTACACAACATTGTAGATACAAAGTGTCATTTCTTCAGTGTTGTCACATGAAAAGATACAAGAAATGTGACTGAGGGGTGTACTTACTTATGTCAGATACTGTATATATCATACAGATGTGCCACTTCACTGGCAGGTTTATGGCGCCCCCTTGGCATGTAGTTTTAAAAGAAATGGGCATTTAATGTTACTCTTTACGCTTTATTAAAATCACCGCTTCCCGACAAGCTGAACATTATTTTGTTTAGCGTTGGTACATGTCCCGCATGGCAGTGCCCAGCCCCCCCCCCCCCCCCCCCCCCCCCCCCCCCCCATATCTGTTTGACAACCCGTTGCCTAGAAAATGGCCATAACCGATTTATAAGATCCCCTCCTATTGTAATCAAACAAGCCCCCCCCCCCCCCCCCCCCCCCGTATCAAATAATTGACCTCCACTGTTAGAGATGGCGATAGTTGCACCATCTCCGGCTGGCGGGTGATTGAGGCTGGAAAGTTCCATTAGATGATTAGAAGTGGAATTGTCGCAGTCAGCGCGACATCCAGGACCGCCTGACTTTTCGTGCAGCAACTGTTTCCCACGCACGCAGGAATGTGGCCGACAAGCGGGAAGGCAGCAGCATCCTGGAAATTTCCATGGCAACAGCTGCGAGCAAAAGAAAACCCAACAGATCCGCACAATAAAAGGGGGTCCTGCGATTAACCGGATCACAATGGCTTGTCCAGCTGGGCGGGGGGGGGGGGGGGGTCAAAGAAATTAAAAAGGGGGAAAAAAAAAGGAGCGGAAGAAACTGTGATAAACTGCATCACAATAGCTTGTCCAGCAGGGGGCGCAATCAAAAATAAATAAAAAAGGAAGGAAGGACCAGGATAATTGAGAGCTGGCGGAAGAAACACAAATACATGAGATTTCTTTAAAAAAAAAAAAAAAATTAAATTAAAATTTTTTTTTTTACATTTGAAAAATCACCAAAAAAAAAAAATTATCAATTTTATTTTTACATTTAAAATCAGCATTTTAAATAATAATACAAAATAAATAAATAAATAAATAATGTCCCTTCCAAGCTCAGGGGAAGTGAATGAGCCACCTTAGATTTGTGCACAATTGTAAAAAAAAAAAAAAAGAATTGCACAGCCGATCATCCTAGGTGATCATCTCTGAGCGAAAGGATAAATATCAGATGTTCTCAGGCTATAGTCTCACAAATACCGCACTATGGCCACTAGATGGCGCTGAGTGTTATGGGAAAAGAAGTATGATCTTCAGGTTGGTTGCAGGGATGTTCACGCTCCCAGTGTCCCGTCGAGAAATGCCCGCCCGGAACTGCGCCTGCGCAATACAGAGCCGCCGAACATCGGAATTTACGATCAGCTGTAGACGGCGCCTGCGCACAATAGCCTACATTGTGCCGCACGCTCCCGATGCTCGTGCACGTCTGCAAGGGGGCGGATTTCTTCATGATGGGTGGGCGCGCAGTGTGAGGGGCGGATGCCTACAGAAGGGGGCGTATTATGTAATGATGGGCGGTGCTATTGCTCGTGTTAGCACGCTCAGTAGGCCCTGCAAACCCGCCCCTCAGTTGGCCTAACACGCCCCAAAAACACGTGCAGGAAGAACAGCAGAGATATATTTGTTTAGGAGACGTGAAAAGTTCCGCCACCATCTTAACAGCACTGCCCATCATTACAAAATACGCCCCCTTCTGTACGCATCCGGCCCTCACACGCGCCCATCATGAAGAAATCCGCCCCCTTGCAGACCTGCACGTGCATCGGGAGCGTGTGGCACAATGTCGCCTATTTGCGCAGGCGCAGTTCTACAGACCGTAAATTACGATGTTCGGAGGCTTTCGGCGACTCCGTACTGCGCATGCGTATTACCGGGCGGGCATTTCTTGTCGGAACACCGGCAACCAATGACTGCGGAGGGGGGGATGTGGCACTGTACACTGGCGACCTGATGGTCCGGACAGGAGCGTAGCTCGGTCTGTGTTTGGACCACGGGGCCGCCACGTAATGACAGCTGGTTTAGATGTTCATTGGCCAGCTTGAGACGGGACTGTACTTGTGTCTTCTTGAGGGGGGGGGCCTTGCAGGGGCTGCAGGATTTCAATCCATGGCGGTGTATTGTGTTACCAATGGTGTGTTTGGTGACTGGGGTCCCAACTGAGATCCTTCACAAGCTCCTCCCATGTAGTTCTGGGCGGATCCCTCACTTTTCTCATGGCCATCCTCACCCCTGGGGAGAGAAGACTGAGGAAATGCTTCCTCCTACCTGCAGCAGACTGATGATATCTCTTGGCCTAGGCAAAGTCACTGGCTGGAGTTCAAAGAGGGTTTTTCACATGACAAAATGTGGGAAATTTCATGGGGTATGAATACTTTTTCAAGGCACTGTATATAGAGGGGTATGAATACTTTTCCCAGGCTCTGTGTATAGAGGGGTGTGAATACTTTTTCCAGTCTCTGTATATAGAGGGGTATGAATACTTTTTCCAGGCTCCATATATAGAGGGGTATGAATACTTTTTCCAGCCTCTGTATATAGAGGGGTATGAATACTTTTTCAGGTCACTATATTATATATAAAACACATACACGGGCACACGGGTTGCTGTTCAAACATTTAATATTTTTTTTCTTTAAATAGTGTTTTTTTTCTCTCTTTATAAAACATCTTTTTTTCACATTCTATTCACAGATTAGCAACGAAAAAAATAAAAATCGCAGTCGCTCTCCAAACACGTCTTTGGCAAATATTTTTCTCCTCCCAACGCGGCTCGTCTTGTGACGTCTTTTGTGGTACAAAATATTCCGTTTCCAGAAATAGAAGCGGATCTCTATTTATCTTCATATAGAATCGCTGACGAGTCCCAGAAAAGTATTAAATAACAATAAAAACAAAAAAATACATTTGTATCAAATCTTCTCTCACACAAACCCGACATTGGAAGTGCATGTCGTTTTTTTTTTGTAGTCTGTCCAATAAAGAGGCGGGGGGAGGGGGATGTAGATTTCATATGGTTGCTGTGGTCGGCCATTGTTGTTGTGTGCGCGGCGCACGCTTCGTGGGGGGGGCGGAGCCGACTTACCTTCCAGAAAGGGAGCACCAATCACACGGCAAACGGCATCGCAAGTACTGACAAAGTGACAAGCGCAGGTCGCTGGACGGATTTTTTTTTTTGTTCCCTTTTCGCACACAAATAAAAAAAGAAGAGGAGAATATCGATCAGAGGGGGTCATGCAGACTGACGAGAAAAAAGGATCGGTCAAAAAACAAAAACGAATCTCCTTCACAAGCAGCAAAATTCAGAAATAGTCGCAACCTCCTCACTTCTGTACATGAAAAGTGGATGAGAGGGACGTGGGGGCGTCACCTCCAAGGGGGTGTAACCATTGTAGGGGGCGTCACCTCCAAGGGGGTGTAACCATTGTAGGGGGTGTCACCTCCGTGGGGACGCAACCTCTGTAGGGGGCATCACCTCCAAGGGGGTGTTACCATTGTAGGGGGCGTCACCTCCAAGGGGATGTTACCATTGTAGGGGGCGTCACCTCCGTGGGGGTGCAACCTCTGTAGGGGGCATCACCTCCCTGGGGGGCGTCACCTCCGCGGCACGCGCATCTGTCTCCATGGGGGAGCGTGGTGGTGGCTCAGGGGGACAAACTTCAGCACATAGGGTGGGGGGGGGGGGAGGGGTTCTCAGGGGCCCCTCAGCCTAGGAGATCTTACAGCTGTTCCTGGTGCAGTTTTTGGGGGGGCTCTGAGGGGGACGGATGATCTTGGCTTTTTTCAGGCTGTTCCTCTTGTTCAGGTTGTTGGCGGTGAGCGAATACGATCGGCCGTGCATCATTCTGGCGTTCAGTCCGTTGGCCATGGAGAAGGACTTCAGGTGGCTTCGTAAGGCAACTGGGAGGGGGAGTTTGTCCACCAGGTGGACGGGGGTGCAGGAGACGATGGCTCGGCAGCAGAGGTCTTGCAGGCTCAGGACTGTTGGGGTGAAAAACGTCAAACGAGTCAATATCAGATCGGGAGATACAAAGTAACATTGTTTATAAACATTGATCAGATGGGAGATAGAGAGATACAAAGTAACAATGTTTATAAACATTGATCAGACGGGAGATAGAGAGATACAAAGTAACATTGTTTATAAACATTGATCAGACGGGAGATAGAGAGATACAAAGTAACATTGTTTATAAACATTGATCAGACGGGAGATAGAGAGATACAAAGTAACATTGTTTATAAACATTGATCAGACGGGAGAGAGAGAGATACAAAGTAACATTGTTTATAAACATTGATCAGACAGGAGATAGAGATACAAAGTAACATTGTTTATAAACATTGATCAGACGGGAGATAGAGATACAAAGTAACATTGTTTATAAACATTGATCAGATGGGAGATAGAGAGATACAAAGTAACATTGTTTATAAACATTGATCAGACGGGAGATAGAGAGATACAAAGTAACATTGTTTATAAACATTGATCAGACGGGAGATAGAGAGATACAAAGTAACATTGTTTATAAACATTGATCAGACAGGAGATAGAGATACAAAGTAACATTGTTTATAAACATTGATCAGACGGGAGAGAGATACAAAGTAACATTGTTTATAAACATTGATCAGACGGGAGATAGAGAGATACAAAGTAACATTGTTTATAAACATTGATCAGACGGGAGATAGAGAGATACAAAGTAACATTGTTTATAAACATTGATCAGACAGGAGATAGAGATACAAAGTAACATTGTTTATAAACATTGATCAGACGGGAGATAGAGAGATACAAAGTAACATTGTTTATAAACATTGATCAGACAGGAGATAGAGATACAAAGTAACATTGTTTATAAACATTGATCAGACAGGAGATAGAGAGATACAAAGTAACATTGTTTATAAACATTGATCAGACGGGAGAGAGATACAAAGTAACATTGTTTATAAACATTGATCAGACGGGAGATAGAGAGATACAAAGTAACATTGTTTATAAACATTGATCAGACGGGAGATAGAGAGATACAAAGTAACATTGTTTATAAACATTGCTCAGACGGGAGAGAGAGAGATACAAAGTAACATTGTTTATAAACATTGATCAGACAGGAGATAGAGATACAAAGTAACATTGTTTATAAACATTGATCAGACAGGAGATAGAGAGATACAAAGTAACATTGTTTATAAACATTGATCAGACAGGAGATAGAGATACAAAGTAACATTGTTTATAAACATTGATCAGACAGGAGATAGAGAGATACAAAGTAACATTGTTTATAAACATTGATCAGACGGGAGATAGAGAGATACAAAGTAACATTGTTTATAAACATTGATCAGACGGGAGATAGAGAGATACAAAGTAACATTGTTTATAAACATTGATCAGAGAGGAGATAGAGAGATACAAAGTAACATTGTTTATAAACATTGATCAGAGAGGAGATAGAGAGATACAAAGTAACATTGTTTATAAACATTGATCAGACGGGAGATAGAGAGATACAAAGTAACATTGTTTATAAACATTGATCAGACAGGAGATAGAGAGATACAAAAGTAACATTGTTTATAAACATTGATCAGATGGGAGGTAGAAAGTAACATTGTTACTTTTGAATCTACTCTGTAAAGGGCATTCGCTCCGATCTGAGTCAATTAACCACTTAAGGACCCCTTCACGCCGATATACGTCGGTAGAAGGGCACGACTGGGCACACTCATGTACCCGTACGTTGCCTTTAAGAGCCCTTTCACACTGGAAACTCCTATAGCGGAGCGTTAAATAGCGGTAAAACACAGCTATTTCACCGCGATTTCAATTCGTTTTTGGAGCGTTTTAATAGCGCTATTTTTACCACGAAAACGCGGCAAAAACGCACCAGTGTGAAAGGGCTCTAAGAGGTTTTTTTTTACCAAAAATATGTAGAAGAATACGTATTGGACTAAACTGAGGAAAAAAAAAAAATTTTTTTTATATATTTTTTTGGGGATATTTATTATAGAACAAAGTAAAAAATATTGTGTTTTTTCTTTCAAAATTGTCGCTCTATTTTTGTTTATAGCGCAAAAAATAAAAACCGCAGAGGTGATCAAATACCACCAAAAGAAAGCTCTATTTGTGGGGAAAAAAGGACGTCAGTTTTGTTTGGGAGCCACGTCGCACGACCGCGCAATTGTCAGTTAAAGCGACGCTGTGCCGAATCGCAAAAAGGGGGGCGGTCCTTAACCTGCATAATGGTCCGGGGCTGAAGTGGTTAAAGCAAAAAAAAAAAAGAATTCAAGTCATGCCATTTAATAATCTGAACAGCAGGTGGCAGTCACCCACTGACATTCTATACTGGCTGGATGCGGAAGAACAGAGGTCAGGTGTTAGGTGTCAGGGGTCACAGGTCAGGGGCCACGGCCGTATACAGCACCATATGAGATATATAAACCTCAGAAGGATCTATTATAATGGAGGATAAGCCGCCATCACCGGCGGCCAATCACCTGCGGCGTTTCCACAAGCCGCTCCTTCGCTCACACAGACACACAAGACGCAGAACGATCGCTCACCCTTGTTCGGCCTCCAGAGGCGGTCCATCCCGTGTCGCATGAGGACGATCCGCGCCAGCTCGGTGAAGGACTCGGTGATGTTGAAGTTGCAGAGCGGACTGACCTCGAAGAACGTCATCCCCAAACGCTCGGCGTAATTCTGCGCCTGGTCCGTAGACACCTGACGCTTGAACGCCAAGTGCAGCCGGTTTCCCACCAGGATCTTGGGCACCCCTGGGGCATGCTGGGAGGAGGAGACAATACAAAACGCTTGTTAGTCGCAGAGGAAGAATCTGTCGCAGTGTGCGACTCCAAAGTCATGCGATTTCCTTTAAGGCTCTATTCACACTTCTCATGCAGTCACGTGACAAGTCCCCCCCCATGTTTTCCAGCCATTTATATACGTGCGACTTCATGCGCTACTTTGGCCCGGTTCACACCGATCCGCACATCAGAAGTCGCACCCCCATTCAGTGCAACTTGAGTCGCTCCGACTTGGAAAAAAGATTTCTGCACTATTTTTGGTCTGATTTCGCTACGACTTGCATTGACATTTGTTAAAGAAGACGCATGAAAGTCGTGCCGAAGTCACGCCGGAATTCGACTTAAAAAGTCACACGACTTTGAAGTCGCTGCGGCGGTGTGACCCGGGACTCATACAACTTGGGGGTCACAGACTGCAATGTGAACCCTCAAAAGTCGCACCTGAAGGTTACACAATGCAACAAGTTGTCCATTATTACTGGTCAAAGCCAAAGTCGCATCCGAGTTGCACCATTTGGAGTCGCATGAGTGTGAATGGAGACTAATGCAACTTTGGATGGATGTGAATTGGCTGTTGACTGACAGTTGTGCATTGATAATTAGATGTGTGCAATTTGACAAATTTGTTAATTCCGATATTTCGATAATTGGAAATTAGAAAATCCGAAAATCCAAAATTCGGGATCTGACGGAAGGGGCCCGCTAGCCCGGGGATCTAAAGGGAGGGGCCCGCTAGCCCGGGGATCTAAAGGGAGGGGCCCGCTAGCCCGGGGATCTAAAGGGAGGGGCCCGCTAGCCCGGGGATATAAAGGGAGGGGCCCGCTAGCCCGGGGATATAAAGGGAGGGGCCCGCTAGCCCGGGGATATAAAGGGAGGGGCCCGCTAGCCCGGGGATATAAAGGGAGGGGCCCGCTAGCCCGGGGATATAAAAGGAGGGGCCCGCTAGCCCGGGGATATAAAGGAGGGGCCCGGGGATCTAAAGGAGGGGCCCGCTAGCCCGGGGATCTGACTGAAGGGGCCCGCTAGCCCGGGGATATAAAGGGAGGGGCCCGCTAGCCCGGGGATATAAAGGGAGGGGCCCGCTAGCCCGGGGATATAAAGGGAGGGGCCCGCTAGCCCGGGGATATAAAAGGAGGGGCCCGCTAGCCCGGGGATATAAAGGAGGGGCCCGGGGATCTAAAGGAGGGGCCCGCTAGCCCGGGGATCTGACTGAAGGGGCCTGCTAGCCCGGGGATATAAAAGGAGGGGCCCGCTAGCCCGGGGATATAAAGGAGGGGCCCGGGGATCTAAAGGAGGGGCCCGCTAGCCCGGGGATCTGACTGAAGGGGCCCGCTAGCCCAGGGATCTGACTGAAGGGGCCCGCTAGCCCGGGGATCTAAAGGAGGGGCCCGCTAGCCCGGGGATCTAAAGGAGGGGCCCGCTAGCCCGGGGATCTAAAGGAGGGGCCCGCTAGCCCGGGGATCTAAAGGAGGGGCCCGCTAGCCCGGGGATCTAAAGGAGGGGCCCGCTAGCCCGGGGATCTAAAGGAGGGGCCCGCTAGCCCGGGGTTCTAAAGGAGGGGCCCGCTAGCCCGGGGATCTAAAGGAGGGGCCCGCTAGCCCGGGGTTCTAAAGGAGGGGCCCGCTAGCCCGGGAATCTAAAGGAGGGGCCCGCTAGCCTAGGGATCTAAAGGAGGGGCGAGCTAGCCCGGGGATCTGACTGAAGGGGCCCGCTAGCCCAGGGATCTGACTGAAGGGGCCCGCTAGCCCAGGGATCTGACTGAAGGGGCCCGCTAGCCCAGGGATCTGACTGAAGGGGCCCGCTAGCCTGGGGATCTAAGGGAGGGGCCCGCTAGCCCGGGGATCTGACGGGAGGGGCCCGCTAGCCCGGGGATCTGACGGGAGGGGCCCGCTAGCCCGGGGATCTGACGGGAGGGGCCCGCTAGCCCGGGGATCTGACGGGAGGGGCCCGCTAGCCCGGCTGTAGGACATCCAGCATCATCTAGCCCTTTCATTCATTGGCTTTGCCCAGGATTCTAAATCGATCGTTCGATGTGATCGGGGCCTAGAGAAGGAACAGGCTTGTGTTCTCCCTAAGAGGTCATCATCTATAACTCACCTCATCGATCTCCTTTATCCACCGATCGATCCCATCGAACGACCAGCGGTTGGTGATGTCATAAACCAGAATCACGCCCTGCAAGAAGACATTTCATTGTTAAAAAGAAAACAAATGCAGCCGTCACATCTAAGACTGTGAGCTGCAATATAATAAATGTCGGCTTTTGGGTTTCTTATGACATAAATCTGATGTAATAGAAGAACGTTCTAGAATCAGACGGCTCTTTCCTCTGACAGGTTCCCTTTAAGTGAAGAGTACTGAGAGCGATCCGACGCCGATCCACGCCGAGAAGATGCGATTACAGCCGAGTGATTCGCAATCCCCAAACAAACCGCAAAAATGTGCAAGAAAAACACGGCTGGCCGGTGGACTCGTCACTTCCAATGTGAAAACCTCAAAACTACAGAAATCCCCGACACTCCGGAATGTTCCAGGAAACTCATCACCACAACCCGACATGGCAACTATCAACCCGCCAGGACCCCCACCCCCTCTTATGAGATGACCCCACCCCTCCCCCCCCAGGACCCCCGGATAGCGGTATTGTGAAATTATTGGTGATCAGTGAGAAGAATGTCCCTTACATTGGTGATCAGTGGGAAGAATGTCCCTTACATTGGTGATCAGTGAGAAGAATGTCCCTTACATTGGTGATCAGTGTGAAGAATGTCCCTTACATTGGTGATCAGTGAGAAGAATGTCCCTTACATTGGTGATCAGTGGGAAGAATGTCCCTTACATTGGTGATCAGTAAGAAGAATGTCCCTTACATTGGTGATCAGTGGGAAGAATGTTCCTTACATTGGTGATCGGTGGGAAGAATGTCCCTTACATTGGTGATCAGTGAGAAGAATGTCCCTTACATTGGTGATCAGTGAGAAGAATGTCCT
Organism: Rana temporaria; assembly: GCF_905171775.1. NCBI lineage: Eukaryota > Metazoa > Chordata > Amphibia > Anura > Ranidae > Rana > Rana temporaria. Next base: position 146,996,361 of record NC_053500.1, on the reverse strand, counting down.
TACATTGGTGATCAGTGGGAAGAATGTCCCTTACATTGGTGATCAGTGAGAAGAATGTCCCTTACATTGGTGATCAGTGGGAAGAATGTCCCTTACATTGGTGATCAGTGGGAAGAATGTCCCTTACATTGGTGATCAGTGGGAAGAATGTTCCTTACATTGGTGATCAGTGAGAAGAATGTCCCTTACATTGGTGATCAGTGAGAAGAATGTCCCTTACATTGGTGATCAGTGGGAAGAATGTTCCTTACATTGGTGATCAGTGAGAAGAATGTTCCTTACATTGGTGATCAGTGTGTGGATATAGTGAATGCTCTCCGGGGCCGGGTTCTCTGTCGTCTCTATGAATGATCGCCGCGGAGTGATCGGTTTTTTGGGCTGGCGGAGGATTCCGGTGAGATTTGGTGTTTGGAGTGACTCAGTCCAGCAGTAGAACTTTCCAGGCCAAATTCCTCCATTGCGTCCGGAAATTCTTCATACAAAGGCCGTAAATCACCGGCGTGTCTCCTGTCCGCGGCTTATCAGCTCCATGCAGGCCGACAGGAACGGCGACGGTTCCCTCCTCCTCCTCCGGAGCGCCGACAAGAGGACCTGTCATGGTTCCGACTTTCCAATTCCTGAGCCCAGATCTGATTTTTTACCTTCATGTAAAGCGAATGCGACAGAAAAACGCACGAGAGACGGCGGACAAAACCGTTCCCGTCAAATGATATTTCATTGGAATTTAATAAACAATTCTATCTTTGCATTGCTGGAACACACATCACCGCAGCATGCAGTGACCAGAGCCGTGTATTTTTATTACACCCCAATTTAATATGTAATACATACAGAACCTCACTAACACCCCTAAGTCACATTTGTGTAAATCTTTTCTTGTATCTTTTCATGTGACAACACTGAAGAAATGACACTTTGCTACAATGTAAAGTAGTGAGTGGACAGCTTGTGTAACAGTGTAAATTTGATGTACATTGTAGCAAAGTGTTATTTCTTCAGTGTTGTCACATGAAAAGATTTACACAAATGTGACCGAGGGGTGTACTTACTTTTGTGAGATACTGTAGTTACATAGGTTGAAGACCAGTCCATCTAGTTCAACCAATAAAAGAGAAAGAAAGAAAGAAAGAAAGAAAGAAAGAAAGAAAGAAAGAAAGAAAGAAAGAAAGAAAGAAAGAAAGAAAGAAAGAAAGAAAGAAAGAAAGAAAGAAAGAAAGAAAGAAAAGAAAAAGAAAGAAAGAAAGACTAAATTCCCAAAAGTATTGGTACGCCTGTTCAATATTAAGTTGGCTCCGCCCTTTGCAGGTATAACAGGTTCACCTCTTCTGGGAAGGCCGCCCACAAGGTTTAGGGGTGTGTCTATGGGAAGGCCGTCCACAAGGTTTAGGGGTGTGTCTATGGGAAGGCCGTCCACAAGGTTTAGGGGTGTGTCTATGGGAAGGCCGTCCACAAGGTTTAGGGGTGTGTCTATGGGAAGGCCGCCCACAAGGTTTAGGGGTGTGTCTATGGGAAGGCCGTCCACAAGGTTTAGGGGTGTGTCTATGGGAAGGCCGTCCACAAGGTTTAGGGGTGTGTCTATGGGAAGGCCGTCCACAAGGTTTAGGGGCATGTCTATGGGAAGGACGTCCACAAGGTTTAGGGGCGTGTCTATGGGAATGTTTGACCATTCTTCCAGAAGAATATTTGTGAGGTCAGTCACTGATGTTGGATAAGAATGCCTGGCTCGCAGTATCCACTCTAAGTCATTGGGTTGAGGTCAGGACTCTGTGCAGGCCAGTCAAGTTCCTCCACCCCAAACTCTCTCATCCATGTCTGTATGGTCCTTGCTTTGTGCTCTGGTGGGCAGTCATGATAGAACAAAAAGGGGCCGTCCCCAAACTCCTCCCACAAAGTTGGGAGCATGAAATTGTCCAAAATGTCTTGGTATGGTGACACCTTAAGAGTTCCCTTCACTGGAACTAAGGGGGCCAACCCAACCCCTGAGAAACAACCCCAAACCATAGTCCCCCCACCCACACCATAATCCCCCCTCCCCCCACCATAATCTCCCCTCCCTCCACACCATAATCCTCCCCCCCCCCCAAACCATAGTCCCCCCACCCACACCATAATCCCCCCACCCACACCATAATCCTCCCCCCCCCCCACACCATAATCCCCATCCCCCAAATGATTTGGACCAGTGCATAAAGGAAGGTCCATAAAGACATGGATGTGTGAGTTTGGGGTGGAGGAACTTGACTGGCCTGCACAGAGTCCTGACCTCAACCTGATAAAACACCCCTTGGAATAAATTGAAAGGCCAATGGTTATTCAGGTCTTCTCTTCCAACATCAACATCGGAGTTCAACTCTACTGAACACCTTTGGATTCAATTGAAAGGCCAATGGAGATCCAGGTCTACTCATCCATCAGTACCTGACCTCGACCCAACTGAATACCTTTGGGATGACCTGGAACTGGGATGGGGATTGCGCCCATTTGTGAGGTCGGGGGCCGATGTTGGATGAGAAGACCTCAGAAATGATCGGAAATCCTCCACAATCTTTCGGAGTGAAAAGGAACGGCCTGGTTCTGGAAGAAGAAGCCCCTAGAGGTGCGATCGATGGTCAGGTGACCACAAGAATAGTTCGGGATTTATGTCTCCTCACCTGAGCTCCTCTGGAATAAGAACGGAAAATAGTGCAAAATCTTCCTTGTCCTGAAGTGTCCCTACAAAGGAAAGAAAAAGAAGGAAAATGATACAATATAAAGAAGAATAAAAAACATGAAAGGATCTCTAGAAACATAAAGGGCCATGGAGATAACAACAGGGTTACATGGGAAGACGATCAGCCGCGTTTATAGATGGAGAGTACAATGGGGGGGGTCACATGGGAAGACGATCAGCCGCGTTTATAGATGGAGATAACAATGGGGGTCACATGGGAAGACGATCAGCCGCGTTTATAGATGGAGATAACAATGGGGGTCACATGGGAAGACGATCAGCCGCGTTTATAGATGGAGATAACAATGGGGGGGGGGGTCACATGGGAAGACGATCAGCCGCGTTTATAGATGGAGATAACAATGGGGGTCACATGGGAAGACGATCAGCCGCGTTTATAGACGGAGATAACAACGGGGGTCACATGGGAAGACGATCAGCTGCGTTTATAGATGGAGATAACAATGGGGGGGGGGGTCACATGGGAAGACGATCAGCCGCGTTTATAGATGGAGATAACAATGGGGGGGGGGGGTCACATGGGAAGACGATCAGCCGCGTTTATAGACGGAGATAACAATGGGGGTCACATGGGAAGACGATCAGCCGCGTTTATAGATGGAGAGTACAATGGGGGTCACTTGGGAAGACGATCAGCCGCGTTTATAGATGGAGATAACAATGGGGGTCACATGGGAAGACGATCAGCCGCGTTTATAGATGGAGATAACAATGGGGGTTACATGGGAAGAGGATCAGCCGCGTTTATAGATGGAGATAACAATGGGGGGGGGGGTCACATGGGAAGACGATCAGCCGCGTTTATAGATGGAGATAACAATGGGGGGGGGGGTCACATGGGAAGACGATCAGCCGCGTTTATAGATGGAGATAACAATGGGGGGGGGGGTCACATGGGAAGACGATCAGCCGCGTTTATAGACGGAGATAACAATGGGGGTCACATGGGAAGACGATCAGCCGCGTTTATAGATGGAGAGTACAATGGGGGTCACTTGGGAAGACGATCAGCCGCGTTCATAGATGGAGATAACAATGGGGGTCACATGGGAAGACGATCAGCCGCGTTTATAGATGGAGATAACAATGGGGGTCACATGGGAAGACGATCAGCCGCGTTTATAGATGGAGATAACAACGGGGTTATATGGGAAGACGATCAGCCGCGATTATAGATGGAGATAACAATGGGGGGGGGGTCACATGGGAAGACGATCAGCCGCGTTTATAGATGGAGATAACAATGGGGGGGGGGGGTCACATGGGAAGACGATCAGCCGCGTTTATAGATGGAGATAACAATGGGGGGGGGGGTCACATGGGAAGACGATCAGCCGCGTTTATAGATGGAGATAACAATGGGGGTCACATGGGAAGACGTTCAGCCGCGTTTATAGATGGAGATAACAATGGGGGTCACATGGGAAGACGATCAGCCGCGATTATAGATGGAGATAACAATGGGGGGGGGGGGTTACATGGGAAGACGATCAGCCGCGTTTATAGATGGAGATAACAATGGGGGGTCACATGGGAAGACGATCAGCCGCGTTTATAGATGGAGATAACAATGGGGGGTCACATGGGAAGACGATCAGCCGCGTTTATAGATGGAGATAACAATGGGGGTTACATGGGAAGACGTTCAGCCGCGTTTATAGATGGAGATAACAATGGGGGGGGGGGGTCACATGGGAAGACGATCAGCCGCGTTTATAGATGGAGATAACAATGGGGGGGGGGTCACATGGGAAGACGATCAGCCGCGTTTATAGATGGAGATAACAATGGGGGTCACATGGGAAGACGATCAGCCGCGTTTATAGATGGAGATAACAATGGGGGTCACATGGGAAGACGTTCAGCCGCGTTTATAGATGGAGATAACAATGGGGGTTACATGGGAAGACGATCAGCCGCGTTTATAGATGGAGATAACAATGGGGGTCACATGGGAAGACGATCAGCCGCGTTTATAGATGGAGATAACAATGGGGGTCACATGGGAAGACGATCAGCCGCGTTTATAGATGGAGATAACAATGGGGGTCACATGGGAAGACGATCAGCCGCGATTATAGATGGAGATAACAATGGGGGTCACATGGGAAGACGATCAGCCGCGTTTATAGATGGAGATAACAATGGGGGGGGGGGTCACATGGGAAGACGTTCAGCCGCGTTTATAGATGGAGATAACAATGGGGGGGGGGGTCACATGGGAAGACGTTCAGCCGCGTTTATAGATGGAGATAACAATGGGGGTCACATGGGAAGATGTTCAGCCGCGTTTATAGATGGAGATAACAATGGGGGTCACATGGGAAGACGATCAGCCGCGTTTATAGATGGAGATAACAATGGGGGGGGGGGGGTCACATGGGAAGACGATCAGCCGCGTTTATAGATGGAGATAACAATGGGGGGGGGGGGGTCACATGGGAAGACGATCAGCCGCGTTTATAGATGGAGATAACAATGGGGGTCACATGGGAAGACGATCAGCCGCGTTTATAGATGGAGGTCACATGACATGATGGGAGATTACGAGACGCAGATGAATTTGTTGTTAACCACTTGCCGTCCGCGCTATAGCGGAATGACGGCTACAGCGTCCTCCCCTTTTCTCGCTGGCCGCACGCCTCCTGCAGGGTGATCACAGAGACTCGGCCCCTTACCATGTGATCAGCTCTCAGCCAATGACAGCTGATCATGTGATGTAAACAAAAGCTCGGTGATCGTTTTTTTCCTCTGCTCACACTGACGGCATGAGGAGAAAAAAAAGCCGATCACCGACTTATGTGAAAGGGACATAGGTCCCGAAGAGGAAAGAGGCAGATCTGCCCAAATTACCGCCTGCCAGTGCCCACCAGTGCCACCTATCAATGCGACCCATTAGTGCCACTTCTCAGTGCCCACCAGTGCCACCCATTAATGCCCACAAGTACCACCACGAGTGCCACCCATAAATGCCCACAAGTACCACCCATCAATGCCCTCGAGTGCAACCTATCAATGCCCACAAGTGCCACGTATCAATGTGACCTATCTGTACCACTTCTCAGTGCCCACCAGTGCCACCTATCAATTCTCACAAGTGCCACCTATCAATGCCACTTCTCAGTACCCACCAGTGCCACCTATCAATGCCCAAAAGTGCCACCTATCAATGCCCACCAGTGACACCTATCAATGCCCACCAGTGACACCTATCAATGTCCACCAGTGCCACCTATCAATGCCACTTCTCAGTACCCACCAGTGCCACCTATCAATGCCCACCAGTGACACCCATCAATGCCCACCAGTGACACCTATCAATGTCCACCAGTGACACCCATCAGTGCCACATATCAATGCCCAAAAGTGCCGCCTAGCAATGCCCACCAGTGACCCCTACCAATGCCCACCAGTGACACCCATCAGTGCCACCTCTTAGTGCCCACGAGTGCCACCTATCAATGCCACAAGTGCCACCTATCAATGCCACCTCAGTGCCACCTATCAATGCCCACGAGTGCCACCTACCAATGCCACTTCTCAGTGCCCACCAGTGCTGCCTATCGGTGACCACCCTTGCCACCTTATCGGTGCCCATCAGTGCAGCTTCATCAGCGTACATCAAGGAGAAAAATTACCTGTTTGCAAAATTGTATAACAAAATATAAAAATACATATTATTATTATTAATAATAATAATAATAATAATAATAATAATAATAATAATAATAATAATAATTTCTGTATTTTTTTTTTTTTACAAAAAATAAAAACCGCAGAGGTGATAAAATACCAAAGCTCTATTTGTGGGAACAAAATGATAAACACAGTACAGAGTTGTATGACCGCGCAATTGTCATTCAAAGTGCATCATCTCTGAAAGATGAAAATTGGCCTGGGCAGGAGGGGGGTTTAAGTGCCCGGGAAGCAAGAGGTTAAAAGGGAAAGTATTTCATATTTCCATTGAGGACTCATTTTTCGATCGTCACTCTTTTTCCGAAGCTGCACCTTTTTAGATTAGCCACTAGAGGGCACAAACGCTCAGTTTACATTTATTCCGCCTTGCTGCTTTACAGTTGCTGAGATAAGAGATCAGCCACACAGGGGGTGCATTGTTTTAAGTTAGCCGGCCACCCCCATAGACAACCATTATGAAAAGGAGATGTAAAGTACAATCCCTGGGGGGGGAAATGCTGCCATGAACATATAGGTCTCATGTGCAGATCTATGACTGTGTATTGGGGAGATTTTCCTTCACTTCCTGTTCCAGTAAAAGGAAATAGAGGATGTGGTTGTCACTGGGACAGGGAAGGACAGATGGGAATAAAAACGTTGTCAGGAGGTTCCAAGCATTCCGTACTGAACAAACAGTGGCCCAGATTCAGTAAGCAATTGCGCCTGCGTAACCATAGGTTACACAGCGCAATTGCTGACTTGCGCCGGCGTTACGAATGCTCCTGATTCAGAGAACTCGTTGCGCCGACTGCAGCCTAAAATCTGCGTGGCATAAGGCTCTTATGCCACGCAGATTTTAGGCTGCATTCTTGCGATGACCGCTAGGGGGCGCTCCCATTGTGGTCAGCGTATAGTATGCAAATTGCATACTAACACGATTCACAATGTTGCGCGAGCCCTGCGTACGCAAGGTACGGAGTTTCCGTACGGCGTCTTTAGCGCAAGGCTGCCCCTTCTAATAGTAGGAGCAGCCAATGCTAAAGTATACCCGCCGTTCCCGCGACATGAAATTAGAATTTCACGTCGTTTGCGTAAGTGATTCAGCGCCATTCACGTTCACTTTGAAGCAAATGACGTCCTTGCGACGTCATTTGCCGCAATGCACGTCGGGAAAGTTTTCCGACGGAGCATGCGCTCTACGCCTAAATTAAATGATTCCCGCCCCCGGCGGGATCATTTACATTGCGCGCGCTTACGCCGGGCAATTTTGCCGGCGCGCCCTCGCAATTTACGGAGCTACTGCTCCGTGAATCGAGGGCAGCGCAAAATATTTGCGTGGGCGCAGGGCAAAATCGTTGCCCTGCGCCTCCGCAAATAAAGCGCAAATGTACCTGAATCTGGGCCAATGTGTCCCTACTGCCCAAAGCACTTGTAGCCAATAAGTACCCCCCATCTGCCCACCCACCAGACAAGTCCCGCTGCAAGCCTGATTTCCAGTTTCAGGTGGTGTGTGACGTCTCATAATAATGGATTAGTTACATTGGGAGGAATATGGAAGTCTGATGGCGAGTTGTTTAATCTCCAGATCTGCGGAGTGAATTCTTCGAAGGGCGAGTAATACATCCACATGTTATAGAGATCAGCGGTGTGATGGCTTTTCCCGACTTCCTGCTGGCGCGGCCCCCGTCTGAGCTCTGCTGGCAGATCAGCAATGATGGAGGGAAAAGAAAAAGGTCGGCCAGGAACTCCAACCACAGAGCGCAGACAGGGGGATTACCAACCTTCCCTCTCAACCCCGTCCTTCGTGTGCCGAGAGAGGCCAGAGGGGACTACAAGTCCCAGAATCTACCCCTACCTTATACAGAGTGACATCACCACTCTCCAGATATAAGATATATTATACAGAGTGACATCACCTCTCTCCAGATATATAGGGGGTCACATACTGTATATAGAAAGGGGGGGTCACATACAGTATATAGAAGGGGGGGTCACATACAGTATATAGAAGGGGGGGGTCACATACTGTATATAGAAGGGGGGGTCACCTACAGTATATAGAAGGGGGGTCACCTACAGTATATAGAAGGGGGGTCACCTACAGTATATAGAAGGGGGGGTCACATACTGTATATAGAAGGGGGGTCACATACTGTATATAGAAGGGGGGGTCACATACAGTATATAGAAGGGGGGGGTCACATACTGTATATAGAAGGGGGGTCACATACAGTATATAGAAGGGGGGGTCACATACAGTATATAGAAGGGGGATCACATACAGTATATAGAAGGGGGTCACATACTGTATATAGAAGGGGGGGTTGACATACTGTATATAGAAGGGGGGGTCACATACAGTATATAGAAGGGGGGGTCACACAGTATATAGAAGGGGGGGTCACAGAGTATATAGAAGGGGGGGTCAAAGAGTATATAGAAGGGGGGGGTCACATACAGTATATAGAAGGGGGGGGTCACATACAGTATATAGAAGGGGGGGTCACATGCAGTATATAGAAGGGGGGGTCACATGCAGTATATAGAAGGGAGGGGTCACATACAGTATATAGAAGGGGGGGTCACATACTGTATATAGAAGGGGGGGGTCACATACTGTATATAGAAGGGGGGGTCACATACAGTATATAGAAGGGGGGGTCACATACTGTATATAGAAGGGGGGGTCACATACAGTATATAGAAGGGGGGGTCACATGCAGTATATAGAAGGGGGGGGGGTCACATACAGTATATAGAAGGGGGGGTCACATACAGTATATAGAAGGGAGGGGTCACATACAGTATATAGAAGGGGGGGTCACATGCAGTATATAGAAGGGAGGGGTCACATACAGTATATAGAAGGGGGGGTCACATACTGTATATAGAAGGGGGGGTCACATACAGTATATAGAAGGGGGGGTCACATACAGTATATAGAAGAGGGGTCACATACTGTATATAGAAGGGGGGTCACATACTGTATATAGAAGGGGGGTCACATACAGTATATAGAAGGGGGGGGTCACATACAGTATATAGAAGGGGGGGTCACATACTGTATATAGAAGGGGGGGGTCACATACAGTATATAGAAGGGGGGGTCACATACAGTATATAGAAGGGGGGGTCACATACTGTATATAGAAGGGGGGGTCACATACTGTATATAGAAGGGGGTCACATACTGTATATAGAAGGGGGGTCACATACAGTATATAGAAGGGGGGGTCACATACAGTATATAGAAGGGGGGGTCACATACTGTATATAGAAGGGGGGGGTCACATACTGTATATAGAAGGGGGGGGTCACATACAGTATATAGAAGGGGGGGTCACATGCAGTATATAGAAGGGGGGGGTCACATACAGTATATAGAAGGGGGGTCACATACAGTATATAGAAGGGGGGTCACATACAGTATATAGAAGGGGGGTCACATACAGTATATAGAAGGGGGGTCACATACAGTATATAGAAGGGGGGGTCACATACTGTATATAGAAGGGGGGGTCACATACTGTATATAGAAGGGGGGGTCACATACTGTATATAGAAGGGGGGGTCACATACTGTATATAGAAGGGGGGGTCACATGCAGTATATAGAAGGGGGGGGGTCACATACAGTATATAGAAGGGGGGTCACATACAGTATATAGAAGGGGGGTCACATACAGTATATAGAAGGGGGGTCACATACAGTATATAGAAGGGGGGGTCACATACTGTATATAGAAGGGGGGGTCACATGCAGTATATAGAAGGGGGGGTCACATGCAGTATATAGAAGGGAGGGGTCACATACAGTATATAGAAGGGGGGGTCACATACAGTATATAGAAGGGGGGGTCACATACTGTATATAGAAGGGGGGGTCACATACAGTATATAGAAGAGGGGTCACATACTGTATATAGAAGGGGGGTCACATACTGTATATAGAAGGGGGGGTCACATACTGTATATAGAAGGGGGGTCACATACAGTATATAGAAGGGGGGTCACATACTGTATATAGAAGGGGGGGGTCACATACAGTATATAGAAGGGGGGGTCACATACAGTATATAGAAGGGGGGGTCACATACTGTATATAGAAGGGGGGTCACATACTGTATATAGAAGGGGGGTCACATACTGTATATAGAAGGGGGGTCACATACAGTATATAGAAGGGGGGGTCACATACAGTATATAGAAGGGGGGGTCACATACTGTATATAGAAGGGGGGGTCACATACTGTATATAGAAGGGGGGGGTCACATACAGTATATAGAAGGGGGGGTCACATGCAGTATATAGAAGGGGGGGGGTCACATACAGTATATAGAAGGGGGGTCACATACAGTATATAGAAGGGGGGTCACATACAGTATATAGAAGGGGGGTCACATACAGTATATAGAAGGGGGGGGTCACATACTGTATATAGAAGGGGGGTCACATACAGTATATAGAAGGGGGGGTCCAATTCTGTGTCAGGTAATGACATTCTATTGGCCGATTAGAGATGAGAACTTCCCCCCGGCTCTGACCCCTCTTTCCTCCGCGCCGCCATTTTATACATTTGTAGAAAAACGCAAAGATTCCGCCGCTACAGAGCGCTCTATAATTACACGCCTGACGCCATAATTGCCGCCATCACAAAGATATTTTGCGGCGCACGTTGTGTCGTTCTAATTGGATGCAGCTTTCTACTTCCCACATCGGAATCTCTCCCCGAATTTAACTCTTTCATGGCTAAAGAGACGCAATAACATCACACTGTTCCCAGGAAGGAGGTCGGATAATATGAAATATAATAACATCACACTGTTCCCAGGAAGGAGGTCGGATAATATGAAATATAATAACATCACACTGTTCCCAGGAAGGAGGTCGGATAATATGAAATATAATAACATCACACTGTTCCCAGGAAGGAGGTCGGATAATATGAAATATAATAACATCACACTGTTCCCAGGAAGGAGGTCGGATAATATGAAATATAATAAAAGGAATAACAGAATTATTGTTATCAAATCTGATGTGAGGAGCATTGATGAGGACATCTGGTGGGGGAATCTGATTTATGGGGACACCTGTGATGGGGACACCTGTGATGGGGACACCTGTGATGGGGACACCTGTGATGGGGGAACCTGAGGGATGGGGGAACCTGAGAGATGGGGGACCCTGAGGGATGGGGGACCCTGAGGGATGGGGGAACCTGATGGGGGACCCTGAGGGATGGGGGAACCTGATGGGGGACCCTGATGGATGGGGACACTGATGGGGGACCCTGATGGATGGGGACACTGATGGGGGACCCTGATGGATGGGGACACTGATGGGGACACTGATGGGGGACCCTGATGGATGGGGACACTGATGGGGGAACCTGAGGGATGGGGACACTGATGGGGGAACCTGATGGATGGGGACACTGATGGGGGAACCTGATGGATGGGGGACACCTGTGATGGGGGAACCTGATGGATGGGGGAACCTGATGGATGGGGGAACCTGATGGATGGGGGACACCTGTGATGGGGACACCTGTGATGGGGACACCTGTGATGGGGACACCTGTGATGGGGGAACCTGATGGATGGGGACACCTGTGATGGGGACACCTGTGATGGGGACACCTGTGATGGGGACACCTGTGATGGGGACACCTGTGATGGGGAATCTGATGGGGGAACCTGATGGATGGGGACACCTGTGATGGGGGAACCTGAGGGATGGGGACACTGATGGGGGAACCTGAGGGATGGGGACACCTGTGATGGGGGAACCTGATGGATGGGGACACCTGTGATGGGGGAACCTGAGGGATGGGGACACCTGTGATGGGGGAACCTGATGGATGGGGACACCTGTGATGGGGAATCTGATGGGGGAACCTGATGGATGGGGACACCTGTGATGGGGGAACCTGAGGGATGGGGACACTGATGGGGGAACCTGAGGGATGGGGACACTGATGGGGGAACCTGAGGGATGGGGACACTGATGGGGGAACCTGATGGATGGGGACACTGATGGGGGAACCTGATGGATGGGGACACCTGTGATGGGGGAACCTGATGGGGGAATCTGATGGGGGAACCTGATGGATGGGGACACCTGTGATGGGGGAACCTGAGGGATGGGGACACTGATGGGGGAACCTGAGGGATGGGGACACTGATGGGGGAACCTGAGTGATGGGGACACCTGTGATGGGGACACCTGTGATGGGGAATCTGATGGGGGAACCTGATGGATGGGGACACTGATGGGGGACACTGATGGATGGGGACACTGATGGGGGAACCTGAGGGATGGGGACACTGATGGGGGAACCTGATGGATGGGGACACTGATGGGGGAACCTGAGGGATGGGGACACTGATGGGGGAACCTGAGGGATGGGGACACTGATGGGGGAACCTGAGGGATGGGGACACTGATGGGGGAACCTGATGGATGGGGACACTGATGGGGGAACCTGAGGGATGGGGACACTGATGGGGGAACCTGAGGGATGGGGGAACCTGATGGATGGGGACACTGATGGGGGACCCTGATGGATGGGGACCCTGATGGGGGAACCTGATGGATGGGGACACTGATGGATGGGGGACACTGATGGATGGGGGACACTGATGGATGGGGGACACTGATGGATGGGGGACACTGATGGATGGGGGACACTGATGGATGGGGGAACCTGGCGGGGGATACCTGAGGGATGAAGACACTGATGGGCAAACTTGATAGGTGGGGACACTGATGAAACCTGATGGATGGGGACACTGATGGGGGAACCTGATGGATGGGGACACCTAAGGGATGAAGACATTGTGATGGGGACACCTGAGGGATGGGGACACCTGAGGGATGGGGACACTGTCATTACTGATCCGCCCAGTGTGAAAGGGGCCTCACTCTCTGCAACTCTCTCTGCGTCTCTGGCCCCCCAGGAGAAGTGAAATGAAACAATGTAACGTGTCGGGATCTGGAGGAATACACAGAACATTGGACATTGTAAACACGACCCACCAGAGCTGCAGCTTTATCCGTCGCCCGTCCAGCAGGATAGTCGTCGTCTTGTAGTCAATTCCTGCAAAAGAAAAAAAAAGTAATTAGCGATGTTAAAAATTTAATAATTTTAATATAAACGGTCACAAGCCTAGGACAGCGTAATCCCGCCGGGGACGGACACCGCTCATCACTGCACTGATGTCACAACTCCGGGATCCTCTGTCCCGCCCCTTTCATTCATTGGATATCACTCCTTTCACTCATGATGCTCAGCATGTGGGCGTTACCTGATCTGCACGCAAAACACGCCCACTCCTCCAGACTGATACCCACCCATCAAGGCCTTTTCATATTTGCATAACTCCTCCCACTGCTTGCATCAGGACTGATGGCTCTTGAGAGGAGTACTGAGCCCAGCAGCTATCTCAGCTCCTCATTGGATAGATTGATAGCAGTGCAGCCATTGGCTCCCTCTGCTGTCAATCAAATCCAGTGACACGGGAGAGGGCGGGCCCGAGTCCTGCTGTCTGTGTCAATGGACGCAGCAGCAGGACTAGGGATCGCGCCCCCATGGAAAGGGCCTCTCCGTGGGGACACTCGAGAAGAGGAGGAGCCAGAAGCACCACTGGGGGGACCCCAGAAGGAGGAGGATCGGGGGCCTCTCTGTGCAAAACCCATTAGGGAATATTTTTTACTTCCTGCTGCACCCCAGAGCTAATAAAATCGATCGTTGGTTGGAGGGTCCCAGGCATCGCCGCTCCGTGCAGAAAAGAGGAAAGCGATTCTCCCACCCCCGTAAAATGCCCCCAATACATACAGAGATCAGGTTTACAATCAGGCTGTCATTAATGACATTTTCTACACAACGCAGATTGGGATTTGTGCAATCCATTGCGGCGCCCTCTATTGGGCACAGAGGATGGCGGCTCGCTCTCAGCGATGGCTCGTGGGAGTAGCGGAGGTGTGCCATCATGGGAACACGGCGTGCCAGCCTCGCTGTCTCCTCAGTGCTAAATTTAAACCCCCCGTGGAAAGGTAGCGAAGCAATGTGCGCGCTCGATCACGTGACCGATTACTGCGGGGAAGGTGACAAATCATAGCTGCATGAAAACAATGACTGAATGGGGGAGGGGGGGGGATGGGCTGCCCGCTCTGCTCCACCTATAACTGAAAGGGAAAGCTGCGCAGGAATTTTAAAGGATCGGAATAGTAAAGACGGGTATATATAAAAAAATGAGTTTCCATAGTAACTACATCAACTTAAAAAAAAGGGGGGGGGGATTTGACAGCATTGCACTGGTGTGGGCGGCTTTGGGCATGTGACGATGACATCACATATAAAGCCTCCAAGATCTCTAGTGATTGGATAGGCTGTGTTCTCATGAATATGAAGGGTCTCGGTGATGTCACTGGTCTCTAGTGATTGGATAGGCTGTGTTCTCATGAATATGAAGGGTCTCGTGATGTCACTGGTCTCTAGTGATTGGATAGGCTGTGTTCTCATGAATATGAAGGGTCTCGGTGATGTCACTGGTCTCTAGTGATTGGATAGGCTGTGTTCTCATGAATATGAAGGGTCTCTGTGAGGTCACTGGTCTCTAGTGATTGGATAGGCTGTGTTCTCATGAATATGAAGGGTCTCGGTGATGTCACTGATCTCTAGTGATTGGATAGGCTGTGTTCTCATGAATATGAAGGGTCTCGATGATGTCACTGGTCTCTAGTGATTGGATAGGCTGTGTTCTCATGAATATGAAGGGTCTCGGTGATGTCACTGGTCTCTAGTGATTGGATAGGCTGTGTTCTCATGAATATGAAGGGTCTCGGTGATGTCACTGGTCTCTAGTGATTGGATAGGCTGTGTTCTCATGAATATGAAGGGTCTCTGTGATGTCACTGGTCTCTAGTGATTGGATAGGCTGTGTTCTCATGAATATGAAGGGTCTCGGTGATGTCACTGGTCTCTAGTGATTGGATAGGCTGTGTTCTCATGAATATGAAGGGTCTCGGTGATGTCACTGGTCTCTAGTGATTGGATAGGTTGTGTTCTCATGAATATGAAGGGTCTCGGTGATGTCACTGGTCTCTAGTGATTGGATAGGCTGTGTTCTCATGAATATGAAGGGTCTCAGTGATGTCACTGGTCTCTAGTGATTGGATAGGCTGTGTTCTCATGAATATGAAGGGTCTCGGTGATGTCACTGGTCTCTAGTGATTGGATAGGCTGTGTTCTCATGAATATGAAGGGTCTCTGTGATGTCACTGGTCTCTAGTGATTGGATAGGCTGTGTTCTCATGAATATGAAGGGTCTCGGTGATGTCACTGGTCTCTAGTGATTGGATAGGCTGTGTTCTCATGAATATGACATACGGGTATCTTGGTGAACGGACTTGTTTTTTCTATTAATATCTGTGTCTCAGAATAGACCTCTGTATTACACACGCACATTCTTCCCCCGGTTCCTTCCTGCTCTGTATTATATTACAATGTATCCAGCTCGGGTTTTTCTTCTCCCTGAACGATCTCAACACTTCTCAGTGTAAAACAAAAACGCACTCACCAAGCAGCTTTGCCGTCTTCGCTTTGTCATATTTTCCTTGGCGTCCTTTACACTAAATCTACTTGTGGATTCGGAGCAGATCCAAAGTTCCTTCTCCGGCACTTTCCTGACTCTGTGGTGCATATGGGGGGGGGGGGGGCGTACACCACTTGGCACTCGCAATTAGAACCTCTGTGATTGGCTAATGCAAAGATCAATGAATAAGAAGGGGGCAATATAGGGAAGGAGGAGACATGGTGTCCATGGGGGAAGCCTGTAGAGCAGGGGTGCCCAACCACACCGCACTCTCCGGGACCATGCCCACAGGCCCTGTTCGCCGATGTCCCGCGATCGTGTCACGGAGAGGCCTCACGGACTAGGCCGAAGCCGCGGCCTTGCCTAAAAACTCCTGCTCACAGCTCCTCAGGACCGGCGCGGTGTCAGCGCCGGTCCTGGTGAAAAAAAAAAAAAAAAAAAATCTAAAAAATAGATTTGACCTCTCAACTCGATTCAAATCGATTTTTTCCCCAGCCCTACTGAGATAACAAGTCAGATTTTAGGCATCCTCTCCAATAGGAATTTCATTTTTGGCGAGACATTCCCCCCTCAAGGGTTAAATACTTCTAGAGGGATGCTGACCCCGCAGCTTTTCTCATCAGAACAGAGTGTACCAGGTGATTATAATGAACCAGGTTCTCCCATTCAGAATCAGTCTGCACAGGACATGAGGAAACAAACCGCCATTTCTTCAGAAAAAAAAACAAAAAAACACATTAATCTGCTACACAAAGTTTGTTACAATCCCTGCAATGCTCACAGATCACCCAGAGAGGAGCGTTGTCTTATCTCACCAAAAGTGGAGTTCCCCTTTAATGACACAGTAGAGGACGTACAGCGGCCTCCATGGTGTAGATTATAACCAGATAATGGATTTCTCATGCTTTTAATGAAGCGTGGGAACGGGAAGACGAAGAGCGAGCGGGTTTGGCCACATGGGAACTCTTCGCTGTCCTTCAGGGATAATCTCAAAACGAAGCAAAAAAGGTCACTGAACTCCTCGCAGCGCTCTGCGCGAAATCCACGCTCTCTGCGCGAAATCCACGCCCAGCGCGAAATCCACAATCTGCACGAAATCCACGCGCTCTGCACGAAACCCACGCGCTCTGCACGAAACCCACGCGCTCTCTGCACGAAATCACCGCTCTGCGCAAAATCCCCTCTCTGCGCAAAATCCACGTGCTCTGCGCGAAATCACCGCTCTGCATCCTCAGAAACCTGGACGTCTTTAAACTCTGCGACCCAAAAACAGTGACTTGCAGAAGTTGCGCCGCGTTGGCTTCTGACCGCTTAGTGAATAATTCAGATAAAGGGAAAAAGCTTTAAATTGCTGAACTACAGCAGGTTCCTGGGAGCGGCGAAGAGACTTCAATGTGAAGCCGAGTCCTTCTTCATCTCGCCAATAAATCCTTCATATGTTCAAGAAAAGCGCGATCCTTCATTGGTGGAGCACTGAACTCCAGAATTTGCTTCTGTGTAATAAAGACCACTCACTGCGGATCTCTCTCCTTGTGCAGGGGGACCGGTCTCGTCTCCGCCCCCTCCTGTAGTTTCCTTTGGTCAGCCTGAAGAGGGTGGAGCTTGTTGGGGCCCTCCCACAGCTCTGCTCTCTCCCTTGTGCAGGGTGACTGGTCTTGTCCCCGCCCCCTCCTGTAGTTTCCTTTGGTCAGCCTGTAGTGGGTGGAGCTTGCTGGGCCCCTCCCACAGCTTTGCTTTCTTTCCTTGTACAGGATGACTGGTCTCGTCTCCGCTCCCTCCTGTTTTCTGCAGGCAGCCTAGTGGGTGGAGTCTCCTAGTCCCCTCCCACAGCCCTGCTCTCTCCTTGTGCAGGGTGACTTGCCTAGTCTCCGCCCGCCTGTAATTTTCTGCAGGCAGCCTGTAGTGGGAGGAGTTTGCTGGGTCCATCCCACAGCTCTGCTCTCTCCTTGTACAGAGGGACTGGTCTTGTCCTCGCCCCCTCCTCTAGTTTTCTGCAGGGAACCTGTTGGGCCCCTCCCACAGCTTTGCTTTCTCTCCTTGTGCAGGATGACTGGTCTGGTTTCCACCCCCTCCTGTTTTCTGCAGGCAGTCTAGTGGGTGGAGCCTCCTAGGCCCCTCCCACAGCTCTACTCTCACCTTGTGCAGGGGGACTGGTTTAGTCTCCGCCCCTCCTGTCTTCTGCAGGCAGTCTAGTGGGTGGAGCCTCCTAGGCCCCTCCCACAGCTCTACTCTCTTGTGCAGGTGGACTGGTCTTGTCCCGCCTCCTCCTCTAGTTTTCTGCAGGGAACCTGTAGCGGGTGGAGCCTGCTGGGCCCCTCCCACAGCTTTGCTTTCTCTCCTTGTGCAGGATGACTGGTCTGGTTTCCACCCCCTGCAGGCAGTCTAGTGGGTGGAGCCTCTTAGGCCGTAGTTGTATGTTGGCTCGTGCACTCGCTTTTTTGCAATTTGATCAGCTGAGTCACCTTATGGCAGTATAACTGCGGCGGCTGGTCGGCAAGAGGTTAATCATGACAGTCATGTAGCGTGAAATGCGTAGCCCTGCAGCGGTTGCATCCGATTTTACTGACAATTTTCCACCTGGTTGCTTCGAATTTTTAATGAAATGATTGGGGAGGGGCCTATAGGGCCACCCACAAAGCACATTTTTGGTGGGTTCATCAGGAACGGGATGGATATACAGCCAGCAGTACATGCAAGTCTCTACTTTCTGCAGAACACACGGGGGGGAGATTTACTAAAACCCGGTGCAGCTCCGCATAGTAACCAATCAGCTGCCAGGTATTATTGTCAAAGCTTCATTGAAGAAGCTGAAGCTAGAAGCTGATTGGCTCCCATGCACAGCTGCTCCAGATTCTGAGTGCTCCAGTTTTAGCAGACAGCAGGGGTGCTCAACCTGTGGTTCAACTAAAAGTCCCATCATGCCTTGGGAAGTCATGCTTTTCACTGTCAGCCTTGCAATGTCTCATGGGACTTGTAGTTCCCCCAACAGCTGGAAGGCCGCAGGTTGAGCACACATGGCATACAGCTCAGGTGCACTGTGAAAACCCTGCTGAAAATCAGGCTGCAACAGATTCAGGTTGAGAAAAAGTAAAGCAATCTCCCGAATCCTTCACCGTTTCTCGATTGGTGTGATCACTGACCAATTATAGCTGAGAGATCAATAAATAGATACGGCTCCTCTCGGGGAATGATGAACGCGATGGAGGGAACGCGGAGAAGGATTTCACAATCACTCCGAGGCGGTCAGGGTCAGAGGTCACCCCCCCCGGGGGCCACCCTCCTTATTCAAACAAACAACGTCTTAAAGAACCGGACATGACCGGAATAATTGCGAGGACGCCTTCCACCGCACAAACGCCGCACTGTTGTCTAAACACCAATCAGCGCAGAGAGCAGGACGCCGCGCTCCCATCCGCTGCAGATCAGCGTTCTGTCCTTGTGATAGATAAACTCTTCCTGAAATTATTATCCAATAGAAGAATTTATTAATATTCCCTCCAATAGACTCTTCAATGGCCGGGCACTCCCCTCCCCCGCCCAGGACAATGCTCAGCTTTCAGCGCTCTCACACTTTGAATGACAATTACTCAGTCAGGTAACATCGTACACAAAGGACATTTGTATCATTTTGTTCACAAATAGAGATTTTTTTTTGCAATATTTAATCACCGCTGGTTTTATTATTTTTACTTTTTTCCTAAATAAAAAATAAGCAAAACTTTTTTTTAAAAAAGAAGACAAAGTTTTTCATAGTTAGTAAAAATGTAGCAAACAGGTAATTTTTCTCCTTCACCGATGAGGTGGCATTGGTGGGCACTGATAGGCCTATTAGTGCAGCCCATCAGTGCCAACCCACCAGTGCAGCCCCGACAGTGCCAACCCACCAGTGCAGCCCCGACAGTGCCAACCCACCAGTGCAGCCCCGACAGTGCCAACCCACCAGTGCAGCCCCGACAGTGCCAACCCACCAGTGCAGCCCCGACAGTGCCAACCCACCAGTGCAACCTTATCAATATAGCCTATTAGTGCCGCATATCAATGCCACTGATGGGCTGCACTGATGAGGCGGGTGGGTTGGCACCAATAGGCTGCACTAATGGGCACTGATAGTTGGCACTAATGAAGCGGCACTGGTGGGATGGCACCGATATTAGTGTCCATCAGTGCCCATTGGTGTATATATATATACACACACACACACACACACACACACACACACACACACACACATACATATATATATATATATATATATATATTGCATCAAAAATATCGCATGCGTTTTCGGTGCCTTTTAATCGGCAAAGTGCTGAAAACAGTTTTCGACCGCTGAAAATTTCGGTGCATCTCTATTTAAAAGCACAAGCAGTTCTTTTCATGCACTTCTGCTGCGTTTCCATTGAAGTTTATGGAACCAAAAACGCAATCTGCTGCAGAAAAAAAAATAAAAAAAATAAAGTCCCCGACCCTTTCCAAAAAATAAAATAAAACAATTAGGTGTGAACCCGCCCAGAGAAATGTCATACCGCCATCGCCATCGCCGGACTGCTTGCTGACAGGAAGTGATTGCAACAAGGAGGCAAGAGACCAGCAGCACTGAGATGTATAATGATGGGTTCAATTTTATAGTTTATTTAAAAAAAATAATGTTTATGATACACAGGCAGCGCATAGAGCAAAGGTTTAGATGTGCCTCTGAAAAAGATCCACATTTGGGTCGCTTCTCAGAGACGACTGACAAGCAGTGGGGTACGCCTGTCATGCCTCCTCACCCCCCTTGTTTTCACCCCCCTTGTTTTTGCGAAACAAACGCGTCCTCGGGGGGGGGGGCGTTCGCCCGGTGATGAGGGGGGGGGGCGTTCGCCCGGTGATGGGGGGGGGGGCGTTCGCCCGGTGATGGCAACGCGTTGAATCGTTTTTGCTGTATGCAAATGACTGCTAAAATAAACTCCATGCCCTCCCGCTGAGGAGAGATCATGTGTAGGAGTGTGACATGCTGGCGGTGCGGAGGAGGCGAGAACTGACAAAGGCAGCCGCCATCATCATCCGCACAGCCGAGATCTTCTGCAATTAAAGGGACAGGACACCTTCAATTAAAGGGACAGGACACCTTCAATTAAAGGGACAGGACACCTTCAGATGTTTTGGGATCTGGAGCTTTTCCTTGTAGGAAGAAAGTTCCATCATCCGGTGCAAATTCCCCATTTACTGCATTTTATTTGTGTCTTTAGATTGTATTCAATAAAATGATATTTGTATTTCTAGATTTACATTTGTCATAGTGGCGCCTTTCCAAAGAGTCCCTCCCACAAACCTCCTTCCCTCCGATCTTCATCACTTTCACCGGCGGGAATGTATCCAAAGAACATTCACTTGCCGATATTTTCTGCCACTTCGTTTTAAAAATCGGGATTTTTTTGCCAGAAAATTACTCGGTACCCCCAAACATTATATAGGTTTCTTGTCATTCCACAAGTGTGCGCAATTTTAAAGCGTGACATGTTGGGTATCCATTTACTCGACGTAAAACATCATCTTTTATATTTTACCAAAAAAAAATGAGTTAGATTATTTTCATTTATTATTTTATTTATTTTTGCATTAAAATTCATTAAAGTGGTATTTTTTTTTTCTCTCTCAAAAAATTGCATTTGAAAAATTTGCTGCACCAATAATGTGCGACATAAAAAATGACAACGATTGCCATTTTATTCTCGAAGGTGTCTGCTTATATATAATATATATATATATATATATATATATACATACATATACATACATACATACACATAAAACACACACACACACACACACACACACATATATATTTAGCAGACACCCTAGAGAATAAAATGGCAATTGCTGCCATTTTTTATGTCACACATTATTCGTGGGTCAGAATATTTTTTTGGCCCAATGAGAGCATTTCCTCTGTACTACAAACACCCAGCCTGCAGTGGGTGGAGTCTGTAGGGCCCCTCCCACAGCTCTGCTCTCTCCTTGTACAGAGTGACTGGTCTTGTCTCCGCCCCTCCTGTAGTTTTTTAACAGGCAGCCTGTAGTAGGTGGAGTCTGCTGGCCCCTCCCACAGCTCTGCTCTCTCCTTGTACAGAGTGACTGGTCTTGTCTCCGCCCCTCCTGTAGTTTTTTAACAGGCAGCCTGTAGTAGGTGGAGTCTGCTGGCCCCTCCCACAGCTCTGCTCTCTCCTTGTACAGAGTGACTGGTCTTGTCTCCGCCCCCTCCTATAGTTATTTGCAGGCAGCCTGTAGTGGGTGGAGTCTGCTGGCACCTACCACAACTCTGCTCCTCCTTCTTGTGCAGGGTGACCAGGGTCGGCTTTAACACAGGACAAAAGGGGAAACTGCCCTGGGCCCAGTCATTTTTGTGGGGCCCATATCAGCTGCCCCTTGAGCCCACACTGCCCGTAAATAAGTGGATTTGGGAGGGGCCAAGAAAATGTCTCGTCTTCGCCCCTCCTGTAGTTTTCTACAGGCAGCCTGTAGTAGGTGGAGTCTGCTGGCTCCTCCCAAAACTCTGCTCTCTCTCCTTGTACAAGGAGCCTGGTCTTGTCTCCGCCCCTCTGGTAGTTTTTGGTAGGCAGCCTGTAGTGGGAGGAGTCTGCTGGCCCCTCCCACAGCTCTGCTCTCTCCTTGTGCAGGGTCACCAGGGCCATCTTTAACACAGAGCAAAAGGGGAAGCTGCCCCTTGAGCCCACACTGCCAGCAAATAAGTAAATTCGGAAAGGCCCAAGAAAATGTCTGCCCAGGTTCCAATCAATACTAAAGACATGCCATGAGAGTGACTAGTCTTGTCTCCACCCCCTCTTTATAGTTTTCTGTAGTGGGTGGAGCCTGTTGGGCCCCTCCCACAGATCTGCCTTTTCTCCTTGTGCAGGATGGTTGGTCTTGTCTCCGCCCCCTCCTGCAGTGGGTGGAACCTGCTGGGCCCCTCCTACATCTCTGCTCAGCACGCTGATGATATCACTATTGCTTTACAAGGCAAGATCTCGGTTTTCTAAGGTATTTGGAACACAAAAGCTGGATTTTTGTGGCTATTCAGGAAAATAAATTAAAAAAACAAAATGTTTTTTTGCTCAGAATTCAGCTTTTAATTTTACTACAACATTAGAAGTGCAGGCGGAGTCACCCTTTAAAGGAGGTACATAAACAAGATGTAGGGGGGGGGGGGGATAAACGTTTCCGGCGCGCAGCCATGCGATCGCGCAGCATTCCTGTGATAATATTTCTCATCCCTCGATCTTCCTCCTCTCCTGTCACATGGAATTATCGTAGCAAATTCACCGCCATCTGCTAAGAAAACACAACAGAGTGCCAAACCGCGAGGAAAATCGCCATCAGAAGGCGATGAAACAAGAGCGTGGCGCAGAGCGCGGCGACCCACAGCGACCAATCACAGCTCTTTCCGTCTTCAGCCACCAGAAATCTGATTGGTTGTAGAAGACGTCTGCATTCTGCACTATAGAGAGGATCTTTGCATCTTAATGAGACTTTATTGTGCGTTTTCCATATCAAGGTGAACAATCCATTCCACGGCCCTCCCTACCAACAAGTCCAGACAGGTCCTCCGTACCGACACTTTATTCCAAATCCCATACATGACAGTTTACCTTGTGTGAAAATATACACTTACCGGCCACTTTATTAGGTACACCTGTTGAATTGCTTGGTAACGCAAATTGCTAATCAGCCAATCACATGGCAGCAACTCAATGCATTTAGTCAGATGCAGATTGGTCGGTAAGTTGAGCTTGGAAATTTCTTTGGTTTTGTTTTGCATGTGCTGTGTATAGGGGAGGGCAGTGGCCAAATTGCTTGTATCCAATCACTAGAGACCAGTGACATCACAGAGACCCTTCATATTCATGAGAACACAGCCTATCCAATCACTAGAGACCAGTGACATCACCGAGACCGAGAACACAACCTATCCAATCACTAGAGACCAGTGACATCACCGAGACCGAGAACACAACCTATCCAATCACTAGAGACCAGTGACATCACAGAGACCCTTCATATTCATGAGAACACAGCCTATCCAATCACTAGAGACCAGTGACATCATCGAGACCCTTCATATTCATGAGAACACAGCCTATCCGATCACTAGAGACCAGTGACATCACCGAGACCCTTCATATTCATGAGAACACAGCCTATCCAATCACTAGAGACCAGTGACATCACCGAGACCCTTCATATTCCTGAGAACACAGCCTATCCAATCACTAGAGACCAGTGACATCACCGAGACCCTTCATATTCATGAGAACACAGCCTATCCAATCACTAGAGACCAGTGACATCACAGAGACCATTCATATTCATGAGAACACAGCCTATCCAATCACTAGAGACCAGTGACATCACCGAGACCCTTCATATTCATGAGAACACAGCCTATCCAATCACTAGAGACCAGTGACATCACTGAGATCCTTCATATTCATGAGAACACAGCCTATCCAATCACTAGAGACCAGTGACATCACCGAGACCCTTCATATTCATGAGAACACAGCCTATCCAATCACTAGAGACCAGTGACATCACCGAGACCCTTCATATTCATGAGAACACAGCCTATCCAATCACTAGAGACCAGTGACATCACCGAGACCCTTCATATTCATGAGAACACAGCCTATCCAATCACTAGAGACCAGTGACATCACTGAGATCCTTCATATTCATGAGAACACAGCCTATCCAATCACTAGAGACCAGTGACATCACCGAGACCCTTCATATTCATGAGAACACAGCCTATCCAATCACTAGAGACCAGTGACATCACCGAGACCCTTCATATTCATGAGAACACAGCCTATCCAATCACTAGAGACCAGTGACATCACAAGACCCTTCATATTCATGAGAACACTTTTAGAGACATGCGTTCTGCTTCTACTTTTTATTATGAAGAATAGAAGAATCCATTTATAAACTAGCGCCTTTCAGGTTAATAATTGCGCTCATCATGTAATTATCGGCCTACAAAAAACGCCGATGTATCCAGGCTGTAATTAGACAAACAAGAGATGCAGCGGGGAGGACACAGCGATTACCCACCTCTGCAAGAATCCTGGCAATAAACAGCAATTGCGCCCCTCTCCCGCACACCCACCGGCTCCATCATCAGCGAGACACGAGTGGGCGGCGCCCAATTTCCATCGGAATCGGGGACTTGCTGTAACTCTCACCCTCGCTAACAAGCAAAAAAACGGATTGTATCTCTGGAAATCTGCCCGTTATCCCCACACAGGAGGACGAGGGGCGATGGGCACATTTTTATTGTTTTAGGTGAAGATTTATCGGCACGTTGTCCATGAGAAGCGGTTTGCAGGGGGCAGAGAATTGTTACCATACGAGTCTCACACACCCTGAAGAATTCGATGATTACAGAGTGAAGGAAAGTCAATGTGTTATGTAAGAACTGATAGAGAGAGTGCAGGGGCATCATTTACCAACACAACCCGGAGGGGAGAGAGAGAACACGAGAGAGAAAGAGAGAGAGAACACGAGAGAGAAAGAGAGAGAGAATACGAGAGAGAGAGAACGAGAGAGAGAGAGAGAACGAGAGAGAGAGAGAGAACGAGAGAGAGAGAGAGAACGAGAGAGAGAGAGAGAACGAGAGAGAGAGAGAGAGAACGAGAGAGAGAGAGAGAACGAGAACAAGAGAGAGAACGAGAGAGAGAGAGAACGAGAACAAGAGAGAGAACGAGAGAGAGAGAGAACGAGAACAAGAGAGAGAACGAGAGAGAGAGAGAACGAGAACAAGAGAGAGAACGAGAGAGAGAGAGAACGAGAACAAGAGAGAGAACGAGAGAGAGCACGAGAGAACAAGAGAGAGAACGAGAGAGAGAACGAGAGAGAGCACGAGAGAGAGCACGAGAGAGAGCACGAGAGAGAGCACGAGAGAGAACGAGAGAGAGCACGAGAGAGCACGAGAGAGAGAGAGAGAGCACGAGAGAGCACGAGAGAGAGAGAGCACGAGAGAGCACGAGAGAGAGAGAGAGAGCACGAGAGAGCACGAGAGAGAGCACGAGAGAGAGAGCACGAGAGAGAGAGAACGAGAGAGAGAGAAAGAACGAGAGAGAGAGAGAACGAGCACGAGAGAGAACGAGCACGAGAGAGAACGAGCACGAGAGAGAGCACGAGAGAGAGCACGAGAGAGAGCGAGCGCGCGAGAGAGAGAGAGAGAGAGAGAGAGAGAGAGAGAGAGGGCGCGCGCGAGAGAGAGCGCGCGCGAGAGAGAGAGAGCGCGCACGAGAGAGAGAGAGAGAGAAAAAAGTGAAAGAGGAGAGGAGTGGGAGAAAAAAGGAAAAAAAAAAAAAAAAAGGAAGAAAAAAAAAGGAGAAGAGAAAGAAAATGTGGAAAGCAAGGAGGGAGGAGAGAAAGAAAAAAAAAAGAGAAGGGGAGAAGAGGGGAGAGACACGCACCGGTCCCCGGGAGAGAGAGAGAAAGAGAAAGAGAGAAAGAGAAAGAGAAAGAGAAAGAGAGAGAAAGAGAGAGAGAGAGAGAGAGAACACGAGAGAGAGAGAGAGAGAGAGAGAACGAGAG
The DNA here is from genome assembly GCF_905171775.1 of Rana temporaria. Lineage (NCBI taxonomy): Eukaryota > Metazoa > Chordata > Amphibia > Anura > Ranidae > Rana > Rana temporaria. The sequence goes on along the minus strand of NC_053500.1, from coordinate 146,969,772 downwards.
AACGAGAGAACGAGAGAACGAGAGAACGAGAGAGAGAGAGAGAGAGAGAGAACGAGAACACGAGAGAGAGAACGAGAACACGAGAGAGAGAGAGAACGAGAGAACGAGAGAGAGAACGAGAGAGAGATAGAACGAGAGAACGAGAGAACGAGAGAACGAGAGAACGAGAGAACGAGAGAACGAGAGAGAGAGAGAGAGAACGAGAACACGAGAGAGAGAGAGAACGAGAACACGAGAGAGAGAGAGAACGAGAGAACGAGAGAGAGAACGAGAGAGAGATAGAACGAGAGAGAGAGAACGAGAGAAAGAAAGAAAGAAAGAAAGAAAGAAAGAAAGAAAGAAAGAAAGAAAGAGAGAGAGAACAAAAAAAAGCGAAAGAGGAGAGGAGTGGGAGAAAAAAAAAAAAAAGAAAGATAAGAGAAAGAAAATGTGGAAAGCAAGAGGGAGGAGAGAAAGAAAAAAAAAGAGAAGGGGAGAAGAGGGGAGAGACACGCACCGGTCCCCGGGAGAGAGACGCAGAAAGCGATAATAAAGTCGGTGATTGGATCACACAAACCCAATAAGAATTCATTACAGTTTTAGAATAAACATTCGCAGGATTCGGATTATTTTTGGGAACATTTGTTCTTTTTGGAAAAAAAAAGCTGCAGGTTTTTTGTTCCCAAGAAAGTTTTTTATTTTGTTTTTGCTTTAACCTTTTCTTCCTGGAACAATCTCATCACATTGCGGAGAGTTCTACTCGGCCGCATCCAAAAAAAAAAAATCACCAAAACAAAGATTTTTTTCCCCTGGTATCTGGAAAGCCCGATCCTCCTGCGGCCCCCGGTGATTGGGGGGGGGGGGGGGCGGACGGACGGATCCCCATCCAAGTGCAAAGTGGATAATTGTCCCAGAAAGCGTGCAATATCGCAAACAGCTGCAAACCATTAAAGTTGCAACATAAAAAACGTCACAAAGCGAGAAACTCAGAAACCGAGCGGAATTTTATTTTCCCTTTAAACTCACAAAAGATACGGAGGCAATTAAAGGGGAACCCCAACCGTTTTTTTAAAGCGTTATTTCAGCCATTTTCTTTTTTCTTCTGGACAGAGTATGAAGAACGTTTCTTACCGCCACATTTTACCCTTATGGCCCCGCCTCCATATTAAAAACAAATAATAAATAAAAAGATACATATTTAGTGATCTTCCAATGACTGCCCTCTTTAATAGGCGCTTGATATGACGATATCGCTGTTGTTGCGCCCGTGCTGTGCGCTCAGATAAGCGCCCTTGCATTGCAGGCTCTGTGTCGGAAATGTCAATTCTCTGGGTGCCGCCGCCGTGGAATTATTTATGTGTCCAGGCTGAAATTAGAATCCGCCTCCTCGCCGATCCACCGCAGAGCTGGTAAACATTCCGGATCTATGCGCCGCTCTAAATTCTCCGGAATACCCGGCCGCCTGACACGGCGGCTACTGCGCACGTCTTGTGAAAATACCGATCGCCTGGCTGCTGCTTTGATCTTCAGGGCCCATTCACACAAAGCAGGAAAGGATTAGTGTTGCAATTATATACACTGTATTCATTTCTATTTGCCATTTTATTCCTCCCACAAAAGTGGAGTTACCCTTTAACTTTGTACTTTTTCCAGGCCCTGTATAAAGTATTCATACCCCTCTATATACAGCGCCTGGAAAAAGTATTCATACCCCTCTATATACAGCGCCTGGAAAAAGTATTCATACCCCTCTATATACAGCGCCTGGAAAAAGTATTCATACCCCTCTATATACAGAGCCTGGAAAAAGTATTCATACCCCTCTATATACAGAGCCTGGAAAAAGTATTCATACCCCTCTATATACAGAGCCTGGAAAAAGTATTCATACCCCTCTATATACAGCGCCTGGAAAAAGTATTCATACCCCTCTATATACAGCGCCTTGAAAAAGTATTCATACCCCTCTATATACAGAGCCTTGAAAAAGTATTCACACCCCTCTATATACAGAGCCTTGAAAAAGTATTCATACCCCTCTATATACAGCGCCTGGAAAAAGTATTCATACCCCTCTATATACAGCGCCTGGAAAAAGTATTCATACCCCTCTATATACAGTGCCTTGAAAAAGTTTTCCATGATAAAAAGGTGGAATTTTTTTTGTTGCTCTATATGAAGTGTCAACTAAAGTGGAACTCCAGACAAAGTGCCGATTACAGGTAAGAGTAGAAATCATGCCAGCCAATCAGAAATGTACCCCGCATCGCCCCACCACCCTACACACCCGGGGGGGGGGGGGGGGGGTAACAACACTCTTTGTAGTCTGCAGCTTTCTTGATCTAAAAATCCCCCCCAGTGCTTCTCATGGTTCCGGCTGAAGCCCTGAATGTCTGGAAATACAAAGAGAGATCCTTTGTTATGTGTAATCTTCATATCATGAGGCAGTCAGGCGAAAAACGGCAAATCGTCTGACCCACCGACTCAGAATAAAGGATATTAGAAAAATCCCTCCAGATTGGCGACGCTCTGACCCAGGAGTGACCAGAAATACCCGCTGTGCCCATTATGAGGGGTTCCCACCATCCCTGTGCCGAGTTCCCGGGTCTGTACACCCGCTGTGCCCATTATGAGGAGTTCCCACCATCCCTGTGCTGAGTTCCCGGGTCTGTACACTTGCTGTGCCCATTATGAGGGGTTCCCACCATCCCTGTGCTGAGTTCTCGGGTCTGTACACCCGCTGTGCCCATTATGAGGGGTTCCCACCATCCCTGTGCTGAGTTCCCGGGTCTGTACACCCGCTGTGCCCATTATGAGGGGTTCCCACCATCCCTGTGCCAAGTTCCCGGGTCTGTACACCCGCTGTGCCCATTATGAGGGGTTCCCACCATCCCTGTGCTGAGTTCCCGGGTCTGTACACCCGCTGTGCCCATTATGAGGGGTTCCCACCATCCCTGTGCTGAGTTCCCGGGTCTGTACACCCGCTGTGCCCATTATGAGGAGTTCCCACCATCCCTGTGCTGAGTTCCCGGGTCTGTACACCCGCTGTGCCCATTATGAGGGGTTCCCACCATCCCTGTGCTGAGTTCCCGGGTCTGTATACCCGCTGTGCCCATTATGAGGGGTTCCCACCATCCCTGTGCTGAGTTCATGGGTCTGTACACCCGCTGTGCCCATTATGAGAGGTTCCCACCACCCCTGTGCTGAGTTCCCGGGTCTGTATACCCGCTGTGCCCATTATGAGGGGTTCCCACCATCCCTGTGCTGAGTTCCCGGGTCTGTATACCCGCTGTGCCCATTATGAGGGGTTCCCACCATCCCTGTGCTGAGTTCCCGGGTCTGTATACCCGCTGTGCCCATTATGAGGGGTTCCCACCATCCCTGTGCTGAGTTCCCGGGGCTGTACACCCGCTGTGCCCATTATGAGGGGTTCCCACCATCCCTGTGCTGAGTTCTCGGGTCTGTACACCAGCTGTGCCCATTATGAGGGGTTCCCACCATCCCTGTGCTGAGTTCTCGGGTCTGTACACCAGCTGTGCCCATTATGAGGGGTTCCCACCATCCCTGTGCTGAGTTCCTAGGTCTGTACACCCGCTGTGCCCCATTATGAGGGGTTCCCACCATCCCTGTGCTGAGTTCCCGGGTCTGTACACCCGCTGTGCCCATTATGAGGGGTTCCCACCATCCCTGTGCTGAGTTCCCGGGTCTGTACACCCGCTGTGCCCCATTATGAGGAGTTCCCACCATCCCTGTGCTGAGTTCCTAGGTCTGTACACCCGCTGTGCCCCATTATGAGGGGTTCCCACCATCCCTGTGCTGAGTTCCCGGGTCTGTACACCCGCTGTGCCCATTATGAGGGGTTCCCACCATCCCTGTGCTGAGTTCCCGGGTCTGTACACCCGCTGTGCCCCATTATGAGGGGTTCCCACCATCCCTGTGCTGAGTTCCCGGGTCTGTACACCCGCTGTGCCCCATTATGAGGGGTTCCCACCATCCCTGTACTGAGTTCCCGGGTCTGTACACCCGCTGTGCCCCATTATGAGGGGTTCCCACCATCCCTGTGCTGAGTTCCCGGGTCTGTACACCCGCTGTGCCCCATTATGAGGGGTTCCCACCATCCCTGTACTGAGTTCCCGGGTCTGTACACCCGCTGTGCCCATTATGAGGGGTACCCACCATCCCTGTGCTGAGTTCCTGGGTCTGTACACCCGCTGTGCCCATTATGAGGGGTTCCCACCATCCCTGTGCCGAGTTCCCGGGTCTGTACACCCGCTGTGCCCCATTATGAGGGGTTCCCACCATCCCTGTACTGAGTTCCCGGGTCTGTACACCCGCTGTGCCCCATTATGAGGGGTTCCCACCATCCCTGTGCTGAGTTCCCGGGTCTGTACCCCCGCTGTGCCCATTATGAGGGGTACCCACCATCCCTGTGCTGAGTTCCCGGGTCTGTACACCCGGTGTGCCCCATTATGAGGGGTTCCCACCATCCCTGTGCTGAGTTCCCAGGTCTGTACACCCGCTGTGCCCATTATGAGGGGTTCCTACCATCCCTGTGCTGAGTTCCCGGGTCTGTACACCCGCTGTACCCATTATGAGGAGTTCCCACCATCCCTGTGCTGAGTTCCCGGGTCTGTACACCCGCTGTGCCCATTATGAGGGGTTCCCACCATCCCTGTGCTGAGTTCCCGGGTCTGTACACCCGCTGTGCCCATTATGAGGGGTTCCCACCATCCCTGTGCTGAGTTCCCAGGTCTGTACGCCCGCTGTGCCCCATTATGAGGGGTTCCCACCATCCCTGTGCTGAGTTCCCGGGTCTGTACACCCGCTGTGCCCATTATGAGGGGTTCCCACCATCCCTGTGCTGAGTTCCCGAGTCTGTACACCCGCTGTGCCCATTATGAGGGGTTCCCACCATCCCTGTGCTGAGTTCCCGGGTCTGTACACCCGCTGTGCCCATTATGAGGGGTTCCCACCATCCCTGTGCTAAGTTCCCGGGTCTGTACCCCCCGCTGTGCCCATTATGAGGGGCTCCCACCATCCCTGTGCCGAGTTCCCAGGTCTGTACACCCGCTGTGCCCATTATGAGGGGTTCCCACCATCCCTGTGCTGAGTTCCCGGGTCTGTACACCCTCTGTGCCCATTATGAGGGGTTCCCGCCATCCCTGTGCCGAGTTCCCGGGTCTGTACACCCGCTGTGCCCATTATGAGGAGTTCCCATCATCCCTGTGCTGAGTTCCCGGGTCTGTACCCCGGCTGTGCCCATTATGAGGGGTTCCCACCATCCCTGTGCCGAGTTCCCGGGTCTGTACCCCCATTGTGCCCATTATGAGGGGTTCCCGCCATCCCTGTGCTGAGTTCCCGGGTCTGTACCCCCCATTGTGCCCATTATGAGGGGTTCCCACCATCCCTGTGCTGAGTTCCCGGGTCTGTACCCCCCATTGTGCCCATTATGAGGGGTTCCCGCCATCCCTGTGCTGAGTTCCCGGGTCTGTACACCCGCTGTGCCCATTATGAGGGGTTCCCACCATCCCTGTGCTGAGTTCCCGGGTCTGTACACCCGCTGTGCCCATTATGAGGGGTTCCCACCATCCCTGTGCTGAGTTCCCGGGTCTGTACACCCGCTGTGCCCATTATGAGGGGTTCCCACCATCCCTGTGCCGAGTTCCCGGGTCTGTACACCCGCTGTGCCCATTATGAGGGGTTCCCACCATCCCTGTGCTGAGTTCCCGGGTCTGTACACCCGCTGTGCCCATTATGAGGGGTTCCCACCATCCCTGTGCTGAGTTCCCGGGTCTGTACACCCGCTGTGCCCCATTATGAGGGGTTCCCACCATCCCTGTGCTGAGTTCCCGGGTCTGTACACCCGCTGTGCCCATTATGAGGGGTTCCCACCATCCCTGTGCTGAGTTCCCGGGTCTGTACACCCGCTGTGCCCATTATGAGGGGTTCCCACCATCCCTGTGCTGAGTTCCCGGGTCTGTACACCCGCTGTGCCCATTATCAGATATCAGGAAGTGACATCACGATCTTTATTTTGTTACATTGATATCTCGATGATGTAATAAATCGTATCGCACACAGTGGTGAACATTTGGGTTTGTTTTCCTCTCCGGTGATATCGGACACGGCGGTGGCTGGGCGGGAGGCCGGCGTGTTTTCTCCTCTTACGTTCTTTGTTTACTATTCCACGTTCTCGGAACGATTAATTTATTGCCTTTATTTGGAGAGCCGAATCCAAACAGTTTACAGAGGAGCCGGTGTTGAGTGTACGGAGGAGAGTCCTCGCCGGAGGATCGCCACATAAGGGAATCCCTCCATCATTCTCAGACAACCCGACAATAAAGAAGAACGTTTGCCACTCTGCAGATATGAATCTGGGAGTTTCCCGGTGAACAGATTCTATGGATAGAAGAGTCTATTACTTTCCAAAGTATCATTCTTGCCCATCCAGTCCGGAGATTTACACAGCTCCGCTGCACAGCCCCTGCCTGTCAGGGCAGAAGACCTGATTTTACTTGGATGCAGTTCAGTAACATTTCAAGATCCTGCCCCTCCCCCAGCCTCTGATTGGATAGGGGGGAAAACAGCTGGCTTGATGAGCTCATCACTCTGCTCTTTGATCCTATCAGCATGCTCTTGCTTCACAAATGATTGAATCTTCACCTCCATGACCAAACCCTGTGGGCAAAGTGAAGCACGTTGGTGGGGCGTGGCCTGGATGGAGTCTGGGCTGAGGCTCCTCTTACTATCCATACAGGGCTTTGTGTGATATGTGCCATTTGAGACAATCAGCAGCCTCAGCCCAGACTCCATTCAGGCCACACCCCCAAATGCATTTCACCCCGCCCACAGGGTTTAGTCATGGAAGATTCCACAGTCCTGTCCATGACTAACACCTGTGGGCGGGGTGAAATGCATCGGAGGAGGAGCTGTGTTCTCATGAATATGAAGGGTCTCGGTGATGTCACTGGTCTCTAGTGATTGGATAGGCTGTGTTCTCATGAATATGAAGGGTCTCGTGATGTCACTGGTCTCTAGTGATTGGATAGGCGGTGTTCTCATGAATATGAAGGGTCTCGTGATGTCACTGGTCTCTAGTGATTGGATAGGCTGTGTTCTCAGGAATATGAAGGGTCTCGGTGATGTCACTGGTCTCTAGTGATTGGATAGGCTGTGTTCTCATGAATATGAAGGGTCTCGGTGATGTCACTGGTCTCTAGTGATTGGATAGGCTGTGTTCTCATGAATATGAAGGGTCTCGTGATGTCACTGGTCTCTAGTGATTGGATACGCTGTGTTCTCATGAATATGAAGGGTCTCGATGATGTCACTGGTCTCTAGTGATTGGATAGGCTGTGTTCTCATGAATATGAAGGGTCTTGTGATGTCACTGGTCTCTAGTGATTGGATAGGCTGTGTTCTCATGAATATGAAGGGTCTCGGTGATGTCACTGGTCTCTAGTGATTGGATAGGCTGTGTTCTCATGAATATGAAGGGTCTCGGTGATGTCACTGGTCTCTAGTGATTGGATAGGCTGTGTTCTCATGAATATGAAGGGTCTCGGTGATGTCACTGGTCTCTAGTGATTGGATAGGCTGTGTTCTCATGAATATGAAGAGTCTCTGTGATGTCACTGGTCTCTAGTGATTGGATAGGCTGTGTGCTCATGAATATGAAGGGTCTCGGTGATGTCACTGGTCTAGTGATTGGATAGGCTGTGTTCTCATGAATATGAAGGGTCTCTGTGATGTCACTGGTCTCTAGTGATTGGATAGGCTGTGTTCTCATGAATATGAAGGGTCTCGTGATGTCACTGGTCTCTAGTGATTGGATAGGCTGTGTTCTCATGAATATGAAGGGTCTCTGTGATGTCACTGGTCTCTAGTGATTGGATAGGCTGTGTTCTCATGAATATGAAGGGTCTCGGTGATGTCACTGGTCTCTAGTGATTGGATAGGCTGTGTTCTCATGAATATGAAGGGTCTCGTGATGTCACTGGTCTCTAGTGATTGGATAGGCTGTGTTCTCATGAATATGAAGGGTCTCTGTGATGTCACTGGTCTCTAGTGATTGGATAGGCTGTGTTCTCATGAATATGAAGGGTCTCGGTGATGTCACTGGTCTCTAGTGATTGGATAGGCTGTGTTCTCATGAATATGAAGGGTCTCGGTGATGTCACTGGTCTCTAGTGATTGGATAGGCTGTGTTCTCATGAATATGAAGGGTCTCGGTGATGTCACTGGTCTCTAGTGATTGGATAGGCTGTGTTCTCAGGAATATGAAGGGTCTCAGTGATGTCACTGGTCTCTAGTGATTGGATAGGCTGTGTTCTCAGGAATATGAAGGGTCTCGGTGATGTCACTGGTCTCTAGTGATTGGATAGGCTGTGTTCTCATGAATATGAAGGTCTCGGTGATGTCACTGGTCTCTAGTGATTGGATAGGCTGTGTTCTCATGAATATGAAGGGTCTCTGTGAGGTCACTGGTCTCTAGTGATTGGATTGGCTGTGTTCTCATGAATATGAAGGGTCTCGGTGAGGTCACTGGTCTCTAGTGATTGGATTGGCTAACTGCACCATCACGAAACAGCTCCTCTCTACACTATTGATGACAGGTAGACTTACAAAAAGTGTTTTCTGACTAAATGTCTTCTAGGTGAAGATGGGGAGTACATATTGGTAGACAGGAGCGCCTGCAAATGATATTAGAAGGTAAACAGCGAGCTTTTAGTCAGGGTCTGGACTATATAAAGTCGTCTCAACCTTCCAAATTCGTGTGATTGTGCCAAACGCTCAGGATGTGGGAGTTCCCGAGTCCTGCGAGAAACGTCTTCACCTGCCAACTAAAGCAAGATAAAGACAAAATATTCCGACATTGCTATGCCTGAGCTTTACACTGACCAGGAGCTTCCGAGGAGGCAGCGAATTATATTATATCTGCTCCTTCCTCTATAACTCTCCTCTCCTGATATACTCTGCTGGAGGACTCTGCTCCTTCCCCTATAACTCTCCTCTCCTGATATACTCTGCTGGAGGACTCTGCTCCTTCCTCTATAACTCTCCTCTCCTGATATACTCTGCTGGAGGACTCTGCTCCTTCCTCTATAACTCTCCTCTCCTGATATACTCTGCTGGAGGACTCTGCTCCTTCCTCTATAACTCTCCTCTCCTGATATAGAGGAAGGAGCAGAGTCCTCCAGCAGAGTATAACTCTCCTCTCCTGAAATACTCTGCTGGAGGACTCTGCTCCTTCCTCTATAACTCTCCTCTCCTGAAATACTCTGCTCCTTCCTCTATAACTCTCCTCTCCTGATATACTCTGCTGGAGGACTCTGCTCCTTCCTCTATAACTCTCCTCTCCTGATATACTCTGCTGGAGGACTCTGCTCCTTCCTCTATAACTCTCCTCTCCTGATATACTCTGCTGGAGGACTCTGCTCCTTCCTCTATAACTCTCCTCTCCTGATATACTCTGCTGGAGGACTCTGCTCCTTCCTCTATAACTCTCCTCTCCTGATATACTCTGCTGGAGGACTCTGCTCCTTCCTCTATAACTCTCCTCTCCTGATATACTCTGCTTGTACACACCAGTATAATAGAATACTTGGTCACCATGCAATCCATTGGGTCAACAGAACAAATAATGTAGAAGAAACGGTACAAATCTTCACCGACCCTCAGACCTCTAGAGCAGTGATGGGGAACCTCGGCACCCCAGAGGTTTTAGAACTACATTTCCCATGATCCTCATGCACTCTGCAGTGTAGTGGAGCATCATGGGAAATGTAGTTCCAAAACACCTGGAGTGCCGAGGTTCGCCATCACTGGCCTAGAGGAAGAATTTTGTTGACGCAGATCGCGCTCTACAATATAACCGGAATTCTCTGCCAACAGCAAACGTTGTATTTATAATAATCACAAATAGAGAAAGTGGAGCATCAACACTCCCTGTGTACATAATACTAGACTGGTATGTGGACGGGACGGGACGAGTCCGCGTTTGGGAGGGGGGGGTGACAAGAAGAGACTTCTGATTACAAAACATAGAAAATGAATGAAAAGAGAAGAAGAAGATTCCCCCGCCCAAAATGATGGAAATTTCTTACTCTGTATGAACCCCAAAATGTACTGTACTCTATGTTCTACTCTATAAAATATTTCTATTCATTGTAAAAATGGGTTTTTATTTATTACTTTACTTTTTGGGGAAATTATTTACATTGTTCTATAACTTTGATGTACAATTTTCTTTTAGAACAATGGGAGATAAGTATTTTGGCTGGGGTGGGGGTGGGGGTAGACCACTGGAGAAAGACCTCCATTCTTACAGACCATCTGTCCTATTGGCTGGCACTGGTGCACTATTAACCTTATGCGACACACATAAAGCATATGTATGGCATCCTAGAAGCAGGGGGTCTCAAACTGGTGGCCCTCTAGCAGAAACTACAAGTCCCATCATGCCTCTGCCTGTGGGAGTCATGCTTGTAACTGACAGTCTTGCAATGCTTTATGGGACTTGTAGTTTTGAAACCGCTGGAGGGCCACCAGTTTGAGACCCTGTCCTAGAGGGTGGGCTTTAATGCCCACAAGCCATACATATGGGTTTATGGAAGGTTGAGGTTTCTGTGCTGAAAGGGCACTCACTCTACGTTCCCAGCACAGTGACTGAGCTGTCATAGGCGGCTCCCAGCCTCTAGTAATGATCAGAAACTGGCAAACCATCTCCGGAAAAATCTGACAGCTGTCACATTTGTATAGGATGTCCAACGTGCTTATATAAAAGTGCGATAGTCAGGTGTCCACAAGCTCGTGGCCATGGGTGCCATAGTCGGGTGTCCACAGGCTCTTGGCCATGGGTGCCATAGTCGGGTGTCCACAGGCTCTTGGCCATGGGTGCCATAGTCGGGTGTCCACAGGCTCTTGGCCATGGGTGCCATAGTCGGGTGTCCACAGGCTCTTGGCCATGGGTGCCATAGTCGGGTGTCCACAGGCTCTTGGCCATGGGTGCCATAGTCGGGTGTCCACAGGCTCTTGGCCATGGGTGCCATAGTCGGGTGTCCACAGGCTCTTGGCCATGGGTGCCATAGTCGGGTGTCCACAGGCTCTTGGCCATGGGTGCCATAGTCGGGTGTCCACAGGCTCTTGGCCATGGGAGCCATAGTCGGGTGTCCACAGGCTCTTGGCCATGGGTGCCATAGTCGGGTGTCCACAGGCTCTTGGCCATGGGTGCCATAGTCGGGTGTCCACAGGCTCTTGGCCATGGGTGCCATAGTCGGGTGTCCACAGGCTCTTGGCCATGGGTGCCATAGTCGGGTGTCCACAGGCTCTTGGCCATGGGTGCCATAGTCGGGTGTCCACAGGCTCTTGGCCATGGGTGCCATAGTCGGGTGTCCACAGGCTCTTGGCCATGGGTGCCATAGTCGGGTGTCCACAGGCTCTTGGCCATGGGTGCCATAGTCGGGTGTCCACAGGCTCTTGGCCATGGGTGCCATAGTCGGGTGTCCACAGGCTCTTGGCCATGGGTGCCATAGTCGGGTGTCCACAGGCTCTTGGCCATGGGTGCCATAGTCGGGTGTCCACAGGCTCTTGGCCATGGGTGCCATAGTCGGGTGTCCACAGGCTCTTGGCCATGGGTGCCATAGTCGGGTGTCCACAGGCTCTTGGCCATGGGTGCCATAGTCGGGTGTCCACAGGCTCTTGGCCATGGGTGCCATAGTCGGGTGTCCACAGGCTCTTGGCCATGGGTGCCATAGTCGGGTGTCCACAGGCTCTTGGCCATGGGTGCCATAGTCGGGTGTCCACAGGCTCTTGGCCATGGGTGCCATAGTCGGGTGTCCACAGGCTCTTGGCCATGGGTGCCATAGTCGGGTGTCCACAGGCTCTTGGCCATGGGTGCCATAGTCGGGTGTCCACAGGCTCTTGGCCATGGGTGCCATAGTCGGGTGTCCACAGGCTCTTGGCCATGGGTGCCATAGTCGGGTGTCCACAGGCTCTTGGCCATGGGTGCCATAGTCGGGTGTCCACAGGCTCTTGGCCATGGGTGCCATAGTCGGGTGTCCACAGGCTCTTGGCCATGGGTGCCATAGTCAGGTGTCCACAGGCTCTTGGCCATGGGTGCCATAGTCAGGTGTCCACAAGCTCTTGGCCATGGGTGCGATAGTCAGGTGTCCACAAGCTCTTGGCCATAAATGTGATAATCAGGTGGTGTCCACAGGCCCTTGGCCATGGGTGTGATAGTCAGGTGCCCACAAGCCCTTGGCCATGGGTGTGATAGTCAGGTGCCCACAAGCCCTTGGCCATGGGTGTGATAGTCAGGTGCCCACAAGCCCTTGGCCATGGGTGTGATAGTCAGGTGCCCACAAGCCCTTGGCCATGGGTGTGATAGTCAGGTGCCCACAAGCCCTTGGCCATGGGGGTTACTACTGAGCAGGAGATCAGCAGAGCTGGGGGTTACTACCGAGCGAGGGATCAGCAGAGCTGGGGGGGTAACTACTGAACAGGAGATCAGCAGAGCTGGGGGTAACTACTGAGCTGGGAATCTACTGAACAGGGGTATTGAGCTGGGGATCTGCTGAGTGAGGGTACTACTGGGGTTCAACATGCACAGGACATTTGCCAAGCTTTGTTGAAGCGTCACACAAGTGTTGATGACCCCAAAGGGAGGCCACATACGTTGGGCCATATAGAGTGGCGCCACGACTGGTTCCTCAACATCCTTTCCCATAATGCCGTGTAACTGGAAGGATAATTGCCGTGCAGCCATAGGATTGACATCCCATCTTCTCTTTTATTCCTATAATCCCGGCAATCGTAAATGGAGAGCCCGGAGCTGCCATAAATCACGGCCCCCGTATCGGATTTCCTGGTCACTCCCGGCATCGCCGATAATAAACGTCTCTATTTGATGGCGGGTTTGTCTTTCCAAGCGAAGAAGAGTCAGATGTCCTTGAGGGCCAAGCAGGAGATGCGCGGCTCTGACTCAAACACGAGAGAATTTACGAGAAAAAAGGAAAGATTAAGGAGATAATATTCCGTCTGCAACGTTTATTGCCGAGCTGTAAAAAGACGACGAGAGGAAAAACCTGATGTGACGGAAGATAAATCACCTTCTCTCTCTCCAAGAGCCCAATTATCAGGAAATGCTCATTACAGAGGCGCCATTAGCAGGAGACGAGAATTAGGGGGGTAAAGCCCACCCAGAAGGGTTTTTGTGGTAGTTTGGGTGGATGGTGAAGGGCGCGATCGCCCGCCGTCGTTATCTGGAAATTCCACCATAGTTACGCAGCGCAATTGCTTAGTTGCGCCGGCGTATCGACTGCTCCTGATTCAGGAAGCTCGATACGCCGACTGCAGCCTAAAATATGACTGGCATAAGGCTCTTATGCCACGCATATTTTAGGCTGCATTCTTACGATGGCCGCTAGGTGGCGTTCCCGTTGTTGGTCAGCGTATAGTATGCAAATTGCATACTAACGCCGATTCACAACCGTACGCGCGCCCTACGTACGCATTTTACGTCGTTTGCGTTTGTCGCGTTCCGCGTAAGGCTGCTCCTGCTATTAGCAGGCGCAGCCAATGCTAAGTATACCCGTCGTTCCCGCGTCGCGAAATTTGAAAATTACGTTGTTTGCGTAAGTGAATCGTGAATGGCGCTGGACGCCAATCACGTTCACTTTGAAGCAAATGACGTCCTTGCGACGTCATTTACCGCAATGCAATGCGCACTACGCTCGGCGCGGGAACGCGCCTAATTTAAATGATCCACGCCCCCTACGGGATCATTTAAATTACGCGCCCTTACGCCGGGCAGTTTTAGGGAGCGCCCGCGCAAATTACGTAGCTACTGCTTCATGAATGAAGTAAGAGGGCGCAAAACGTACCTGAATCGACCTCCATGTGTGTAAAGGCGGGCGTCCCAATACTTTTGGTAATATAATGTACGTTTACATAGTGAACAATAGATGACTTCACCCGGCGCGCTCTCACAATTTATAGCAACTGGCCTCAGTATGAATCGGTGACATCACAATTCCCGTAATGCACGGCCAGCCTGGACAAGCCGTATTCCCATTGGCTGCCCTCCACATATATATCTCAGGATGACATTAAAGAAAGAGCGCGACTTGGCGTTCTTTCCCATGTCCCTCACACAGCGGCTGCATGTTGGGGCAGGCCGAGCTTTTGGCTAAACAGAGTTACGTCATCCCGTCTGAAGACGACATTCCAGAGAACCAGAATTTCAGGTTCTAGGAGGAGAACTTTCTGAAAAACTGATTCCGTCCCGATAAGGAGGAGCAAAGCAGGCCTTCGGGACCGGATGGGACCGCCGCGAGAACCCAACTTACAAATCAAACCGATTCGAATACAAATTCCAGAAACTAAAAAAGGATCTGCTGAAATCATTTGATGATTCTCCCCGTTGTCTGCTCCTGGCAGCGGAGACATTAGTCTGATATCCTCATAAATGAGGTCATCGAGCGTCCCTTCCATCGTAAAAAACGGGGTTAGGTTTCATTTGAAGTCAACTTAAGAGACAGATCATCGCATCCAAAAATACTTCCATACCATGTGACCCAAGTATAGGCCTCCAATCCGTTCCTGGATTCCAGAGGCGCAGGGCCGTCATTTCTGCCCGACTTAAGAAAATGTATCCAAATCAACTTCTTTTTTTGTATGGAAATTGCTTAACCACTTCAATACCGGGGGGGCACTTACACCCCCCACCCCCTCCTGCCCAGGACAATATTCAGCTTTCAGCGCTCTTACTCTTTGAATGACAATTACGCGGTCATGCTACACTGTACCCAAATGAAATTTTCATAATTTTTTTTCCCACAAATAGATTTCTTTTGGTGGTATTTGATCACCTCTGCAGTTTTTATTTGTTATTACAATAATAAAAAAAAAAAATTCTCCTTCATTGATGTACGCTGATGGGGCTGCACTGGTGGGCACTGAGCGGTGACACTGAAGGGTATTGATAAGTGGCACTGGTGGGCACCGATAGCTGGCAGTAATGGGCACTGATCAGCACTGGTAGGTGAGACTGATAGGCAGCACTGCTAGTCTGAGGGGCATCGCCTTTTGGGCGTAGTCTGAGGGGCATCGCCTTTTGGGCGTAGTCTGAGGGGCATCGCCTTTTGGGCGTAGTCTGAGGGGCATCGCCTTTTGGGCGTAGTCTGAGGGGCATCGCCTTTTGGGCGTAGTCTGAGGGGCATCGCCTTTTGGGCGTAGTCTGAGGGGCATCGCCTTTTGGGCGTAGTCTGAGGGGCATCGCCTTTTGGGCGTAGTCTGAGGGGCATCGCCTTTTGGACGTAGTCTGAGGGGCATCGCCTTTTGGACGTAGTCTGAGGGGCATCGCCTTTTGGACGTAGTCTGAGGGGCATCGCCTTTTGGACGTAGTCTGAGGGGCATCGCCTTTTGGACGTAGTCTGAGGGGCATCGCCTTTTGGACGTAGTCTGAGGGGCATCGCCTTTTGGACGTAGTCTGAGGGGCATCGCCTTTTGGACGTAGTCTGAGGGGCATCGCCTTTTGGACGTAGTCTGAGGGGCATCGCCTTTTGGACGTAGTCTGAGGGGCATCGCCTTTTGGACGTAGTCTGAGGGGCATCGCCTTTTGGACGTAGTCTGAGGGGCATCGCCTTTTGGACGTAGTCTGAGGGGCATCGCCTTTTGGACGTAGTCTGAGGGGCATCGCCTTTTGGACGTAGTCTGAGGGGCATCGCCTTTTGGACGTAGTCTGAGGGGCATCGCCTTTTGGACGTAGTCTGAGGGGCATCGCCTTTTGGACGTCGTTTGAGGGGCATCGCCTTTTGGACGTCGTTTGAGGGGCATCGCCTTTTGGACGTAGTTTGAGGGGCATCGCCTCTTGGACGTAGTTTGAGAGGCATCGCCTTTTGGACGTAGTTTGAGGGGCATCGCCTCTTGGACGTAGTTTGAGAGGCATCGCCTTTTGGACGTAGTTTGAGGGGTATCGCGTTTTGGACGTAGTTTGAGGGGTATCTTTTTTTGGACAAATCTGAGAAACCAGAAGCAAAGATATTTTACCAAAAAATGTAAAAAGAAAAACTTCTTTGCTTTCTTTTCATCAATGACAATTGCCAACCATGGGGACTACTGATGCATTTCGATGCCCAGAAACCAGCTCAGGCTTCCTGCGGTAATCCCTCTGTACAGCGACTCCTGTAGTCGGGTGGCAAGTCACCGAGACGCTCTGAGACTCGCTGGAGAACATTCATAATAAAACCCGCCTGGCACAATGCGGAGGGATCGAGTGCCCTGTGCCAGCTCCAGCTCAGGAGAAGTGGGTCATACCGCGGCTCTGGGATATTTGCCGTGACGCACCCGTCCCCGAGCCGGGATATCCTTAAGCCCGCTCTGCTGGAAGCCCTTAAGGAATGACGCGGTCTTAGAGGATTAGGCGACAGACCTGAATGTCTCCTCCGCAAAAGGTCTACAAAGTCTATTTTCTATACCCGGTCATAACAAAAAAAATAAAAAATAATCTAATCGAAACTTTATTTAAAAAAAAAATAAAGTCAGGTCACATGGGAAATGTTTTTTTAGGTGGCGCTCCATCTTTGGTCACCTGACTTCTTACGACTCCTGGGAATCTCAGGAGACCTCTCCCTGTCGGAGTCTCTGGCACGGTTCCCGTTCGCCTCGGGGGCCAGGTATTCCCAGTAACGCAGAATAGAACATTTACATACAGTAGAGAGCGTGGGAACTCCTCGTGACGGACGTGTCGGGGCTACAGACCTGGGAACTCATCACCGCGCTCTACCAAAGCTACCCATAGGTGGATCGTTTTCTGACTCTGCCGTGTCGATCAGCCAAAAAAGGTGGAGATTTTATTAATTGCTTCCAAGAGATCCAAAAGAACCAACCACAATACAAATCAATGCAACATTTCCCCCCCCCCCCCCCTGGTGAATGGGGCCGCTTTGCAGTCCAAGGGGTTCAAGCAGGTGAAACCATACTGCAGGATTCAAGGGTTTAAAGCAGGCAGTGCCGGGCAGGGCTGTCATAATGCATGGGCACGGCCCAGAGGCCCCAGGTGCATGGGGGGGCCTCATGATAATCTTGCATTACATCGTATTTGCCGATTGTCCCAGATTAGCTGGGATAGTCACGCTTTTTACCAAGCTGTCCCAGGATGGCATTGTCCCGCAACCTGCACTGTGCCCCGTGCTGTGCCCTTTGTGTTGATTAGCCTTTGGATTATGGCACGTTTTCTTATTGTTTAAAATATATTTATTCATTATGTTCAATAAAATATATGGTTAATTTATTTATTTTATTAAAATGCTTAACCTATGCAGTCTTACCCTGAAGGCCTCAATGCGCAACCAGGTGGTTGACGCGTTTCAAGGGGGGAGGGAATACCTTCGAAATGAGTCAGCCGTCTGGAAGGTCCTCCGACTTGCTGGGTACAGTCTCGGTGACTTGGTCACTTTGTGTCTACTATGGACCTTGATATGCTTTCATCAAAGCGACCAAGTCACCGAGACTGTTGCCAGCAAGTCGGAGGACCTTCCAGGTGGTTGATGCGTATCGAGGGGGGGGGGGGGAATCCCCTCTTTCTCAGAGCCTTAAAAAAAGGGGGAACCCCCCTCGAAATGAGTCAGCCGTCTGGAAGGTCCTCCGACTTGCTGGGTACAGTCTCGGTGACCTGGTCACTTTGTGTCTACTATGGACCTTGATATGCTTTCATCAAAGCGACCAGGTCACCGAGACTGTTGCCAGCAAGTCGGAGGACCTTCCAGGTGGTTGACCTGTTTCGAGGGTTTGGGGGAATCCCCTCTGCTTTAGAGCCTTGAAACATGGGGGACCACCCCCCTCGAAATTAGTCAGCCATCTGGAAGGTCCCATGACTTGCTGGGTACAGTCTCGGTGACCTGGTCGCTTTGTGTCTACTATGGACCTTGATATGCTTTCATCAAAGCGACCAAGTCACAGAGACTGTTGCCAGCAAGTCAGGGGACCTTCCAGGTGGTTGACGCGTTTCAAGGGGGGATCCCCTCTTCCTCAGAGCCTTAATACATGGGGGAATCCCCCTCGAAATGAGTCAGCCATCTGGAAGGTCCCCTGACTTGCTGGGCACAGTCTCGGTGACCTGGTCGCTTTGTGTGGACTATGGACCTTGATCCGCTTTCACCATAGAGGGGTTTTTGGAGACCCCTTTTTATACATCACTAAGGGAATTCTCAAGGTTGGTGCACTTTATTTGGGGGGGGGGGGGCAATAAAAGGTCTTCTCCCCACCTTGGTAAACGTTCTCCAAGGAGCAAAGCGCATGGTGAAGGAGGATTCGGCCCGCCTTGTTCTCCATGACAACAAAGACCCAATGCCAAACATTCCTCCGGTTCACAGAGCAGAGGAAGAAATGACGTCACGACGTCGCACTCACCCATGTTGTAGCCGTAGGGCGACTCTGTGGACCCGTCCTGCAGACTGGCCAGGATCTCCCCTTTGCCGACATCGCTGTCCCCGACCAATAGGAACTTCAGGAGGAAGTCATAGGCTTTGAGTGGACTGGCTCTGTGGGTCATTCTCCTGTCCGGGAGACTCTCCAGACGATTGGGCGCTGCCTCAGCCCATCATGGGGGTGAGAAGAAACCGGGGTCACAGGGGCAGAGCAGAGGGCAAAATCATACCCAGAATCCTCAGCAAAACTAGGAGACGGGAGAAGTGAGACTTCATGAATGGAACCAATACAGAATTACGTAACGGTTTGCTAACACTGCTTATAAAGTTTGGCTTCAGTTTGTTAGTGTATTTAAATCTGCTAGTACGACCAACACTCCTCACCCCCCCCCCCACCAGATGGACAATACTGCTGTCTAGTGTGCCTCCTGTGCACATTCATCCAGTGTGCGCTATAGGGGGGACACGGTCTACGTGTGTGCTATAGGGGGGACACGGCCTACGTGTGCGCTATAGGGGGGACACGGCCTACGTGTGCGCTATAGGGGGGACAAGGCCTACGTGTGCGCTATAGGGGGACACGGCCTACGTGTGCGCTATAGGGGGGACGCGGCCTACGTGTGCGCTATAGGGGGGACGCGGCCTACGTGTGCGCTATAGGGGGGACGCGGCCTACGTGTGCGCTATAGGGGGGACGCGGCCTACGTGTGCGCTATAGGGGGGACGCGGCCTACGTGTGCGCTATAGGGGGGACGCGGCCTACGTGTGCGCTATAGGGGGGACGCGGCCTACGTGTGCGCTATAGGGGGGACGCGGCCTACGTGTGCGCTATAGGGGGGACGCGGTCTACGTGTGCGCTATAGGGGGGACGCGGTCTAGGTGTGCGCTATAGGGGGGACGCGGTCTAGGTGTGCGCTATAGGGGGGACGCGGTCTAGGTGTGCTCTATAGGGGGGACGCGGTCTAGGTGTGCTCTATAGGGGGGACGCGGTCTAGGTGTGCTCTATAGGGGGGACGCGGTCTAGGTGTGCTCTATAGGGGGGACGCGGTCTAGGTGTGCTCTATAGGGGGGACGCGGTCTAGGTGTGCTCTATAGGGGGGACGCGGTCTAGGTGTGCTCTATAGGGGGGACGCGGTCTAGGTGTGCGCTATAGGGGGGACGCGGTCTAGGTGTGCGCTATAGGGGGATGCGGTCTAGGTGTGCTCTATAGGCGGGACGCGGTCTAGGTGTGCTCTATAGGCGGGACGCGGTCTAGGTGTGCTCTATAGGGGGGACGCGGTCTAGGTGTGCTCTATAGGGGGGACGCGGTCTAGGTGTGCTCTATAGGGGGGACGCGGTCTAGGTGTGCTCTATAGGGGGGACGCGGTCTAGGTGTGCGCTATAGGGGGACGCGGTCTAGGTGTGCTCTATAGGGGGACGCGGTCTAGGTGTGCTCTATAGGGGGACGCGGTCTAGGTGTGCGCTATAGGACGCGGTCTAGGTGTGCGCTATGGGTGGGGGGCGCTCTCCGGAATTGAAGTGCCCCGTTGCCGCATTTAAACAAAGCGATCGTTACGATATGTTAGCGAATGACAGGTGAGAAATAACACTTCTATACTCGGAGCAATCCCTCCCTGCAGTTGTCATAGAAACCATTCTTAGATTGCTCCGCCATTATAAATAGCGAGCTTCGGATCCATGCGGGGGGCGCCGGAGCGGCATGGACCCCACTAGACCTCTGATATCCGGCACTAGCAGATCCTTCAACCACTTCCCTACCGGGCACTTTTACCCCCCATCCTGCCCAGGCCAATTTTCAGAGCTCTCACACTTTGAATGACATTTACACGTTCATGTAACACTTTACACGTATGACATTTGTATCATTTTTTGTGAGACAGATAGAGATTTAATCACCACTGAAAGGGGGGGGGGGGTTTATTTTTTGCTAAACAAAAGAGACCCAAATTTTTGAAATTTTATAATTTTTCTCCTTCACTGATGGGCACTGATGTGTGCCTACAAGGCTGTATAGATGGGCACTGATGTGTGCCTACAAGGCTGTATAGATGGGCACTGATGTGTGCCTACAAGGCTGTATAGATGGGCACTGATGTGTGCCTACAAGGCTGTATAGATGGGCACTGATGTGTGCCTACAAGGCTGTATAGATGGGCACTGATGTGTGCCTACAAGGCTGTATAGATGGGCACTGATGTGTGCCTACAAGGCTGTATAGATGGGCACTGATGAGTGCCTACAAGGCTGTATAGATGGGCACTGATGAGTGCCTACAAGGCTGTATAGATGGGCACTGATGTGTGCCTACAAGGCTGTATAGATGGGCACTGATGTGTGCCTACAAGGCTGTATAGATGGGCACTGATGTGTGCCTACAAGGCTGTATAGATGGGCACTGATGTGTGCCTACAAGGCTGTATAGATGGGCACTGATGTGTGCCTACAAGGCTGTATAGATGGGCACTGATGTGTGCCTACAAGGCTGTATAGATGGGCACTGATGTGTGCCTACAAGGCTGTATAGATGGGCACTGATGTGTGCCTACAAGGCTGTATAGATGGGCACTGATGTGTGCCTACAAGGCTGTATAGATGGGCACTGATGAGCATTGACAGGCTGCACAAAAAAATTAAAACATTTTTTTTTTTACTGCAATACATGAGGTGTGTTACTAGCTTCCAGATCACTAGATGAAAAACAGAGAGAGAGAGGGGGGGGGGAACCCCTGAAAAATAAAACTAATGCAACCGCCACATCTAATGATCGGTGAGCTGCAATAAATGATATTTTTGGTTTTGGGATAAACCTTTTCCCACCCCCTCCATAGCTACAGAGCGGGCTGACATTCCCGGGTGGGAATCTGCGGACGTCCTGCCGTGATCGCGCTGCCCGCGCTCCCTCCTCAGGACTCAGCTGATCACAGATCGGGGTGTAGGGCCAATCACAGCGGCCCTTTACCACCTAATCTGCTGTGTCCAATCACAGCGGATGACCAAGCCAGTCATCGGCATTCCTTTCCTCACACTGACAGCGACAGGAGAAGATAACTGGTGTGTGTGAAAGGGGCATCTACACTGATTATCAGGGCAGTCCCAAGAGGGCTCACCTGTGCTGCCAATCAGTGCCCACCACCAGTGGTACCCATCAGTGGCCTTTAATGCAGCCCATCAGTGCCCACCACCAGTGTTGCAATCAGTGCCCACCACCAGCGTTGCCAATCAGTGCCCACCACCAGCGTTGCCAATCAGTGCCCACCACCAGCGTTGCCAATCAGTGCCCACCACCAGTGCTCAGTGTTTCCCATCAGTGCCACCTATCAGTGGCCTATCCGTGCCATCTAGTGCTGTCCATCAGTGTCACCTATCAATGAAATCTAGTGCCACCCATCAGTGCCCTTTAATGCAGCCCATCAGTGTCCACCACTAGCGCTGCCAATCAGTGCTCACCACCAGTGTTGCCAATCAGTGCCCACCACCAGTGTTGCCAATCAGTGCCCACCACCAGTGTTGCCAATCAGTGCCCACCACCAGTGCTCAGTGTTTCCCATCAGTGCCACCTATCAGTGGCCTATCCGTGCCATCTAGTGCTGTCCATCAGTGTCACCTATCAATGAAATCTAGTGCCACCCATCAGTACCCTTTAGTGCAATCTATCAGCGCCGCCTCATCAGCGCACATCAGTGAAGGAGAACAAAAAATTACCTGTTTGCCAAATTTTATAACAAACCAGCGGAATCACTGAATTCATTTTTAATGGCATCACATGTAATTTAAAAAAAATATATATATCTCTCTATTAGGGATGAGCTTCGTATTCGAGTCGAACTCATGAGTCGAGTCGGGTCGTTCGCGCCAAATTCGGGTTACAGTTCACAGACCATAATTCACTGCGGCATCACTGGCTGATGATTGGCCAAGCGTGTGATGATTCTACGGGGTAAAAAAGCGCCCAGAGGCGATTCAGTTCGCATGCGTTGTTGCGCTATACAAGTCATTCATGCATTCAT
>NC_053500.1:146902358-146942358 GCF_905171775.1 Rana temporaria | reverse complement strand
CCCCCCTTCCCTGCAGCCGTTGTGGGTTGGTGCCCCCCCCCTTCCCTGCAGCCGGTGTGGGTTGTTGCCCCCCCTTCCCTGCAGCCGGTGTGGGTTGTTGCCCCCCCTTCCCTGCAGCCGGTGTGGGTTGTTGCCCCCCCTTCCCTGCAGCCGGTGTCGGTTGTTGCCCCCCCTTCCCTGCAGCCGGTGCCGGTTGGTGCCCCCCCCTTCCCTGCAGCCGGTGTGGGTTGTTGCCCCCCCTTCCCAGCAGCCGGTGCCGGTTGTTGCCCCAACCCCCCCCCCCCCCCCGGCAGCCGGTGCCGGTTGTTGCCCCAATCCCCCCCCCCCGGCAGCCGGTGCCGGTAGAAGGGAGAGCAGAGTGACATGCGAGAGTTTATCAATCCCCATACAGCAGAGCTCAGACTGGGGGATGGAGAAGCAGCACAAGAAGCCAATCGGGTGTGCTGCATGCCCCTTGTTCGTATACAAGCACTGCAGCACACCTGATTGGCTCCTTGTGCTGTTTCTCTGGGCGCAGTCTGAGCTCTGCTGTATGGGGCTCTTCTGTCCTGCGGAGCTGTGTGAATATGGGGGTTGGATGGACAGAAGTAGAATGTATGGTACAACGCCGCGCAGTATGTCAGCACTATAGAAGTCACTAGTGATCTTTAATAATAAACTCCGCCCTGAAGAGCCTGGAGGAGGATGAATGGCGGCTCCTCTGACGTGTCATGTGACCAGAGCCCCTCCCCCCCCCCCGCCGACCACAAATCTGACCGACACGTGTCATGTGACCAGAGCCCCTCCGCCGACCACAAATCTGACCGACACGTGTCATGTGATCAGAGCCCCCCCCCCCCCCCCCGCCGACCACAAATCTGACCGACACGTGTCATGTGACCAGAGCCCCTCCCCCCCCCCCGACCACAAATCTGACCGACACGTGTCATGTGACCAGAGCCCCTCCCCCTCCGCCGACCACAAATCTGACCGACACGTGTCATGTGATCAGATCCCCTCCCCCCCCCCCCCCCCGACCACAAATCTGACCGACACGTGTCATGTGATCAGAGACCCTCCCCCCCCGCCGACCACAAATCTGACCGACACGTGTCATGTGACCAGAGCCCCCCGCCGACCACAAATCTGACCGACACGTGTCATGTGACCAGAGCCCCTCCCCCTCCGCCGACCACAAATCTGACCGACACGTGTCATGTGATCAGAGCCCCCGCCCCACAAATCCGCACCTTGGGCTCTCTTATATTTTCGGGTCTTTTTTTAGGTGGATCTCCGAGGAGGGGGGGAGGGGGAGAAATATTTGTGTTCTGCGGGTTGGAAGCGGCCAGTTGGTGGGGACAGGTGACGGGACGGCGAGACGAATTCCTGGCTAGAAAATAAACCGTCCGGCACGCCGATCATTCCACCCGGGGGGGGCTAAATATAATACCGTGTCCCCCCCCCCCCCCCGTCACGTGACCGCGTCACTCGGTACAATTCGGGACGGATCCGCGATTCTCAGGAACCCGACGACCTCATCTGACCCCCGCATAGCGACCGCCATACTGCGCCATTCTGGAGACCTTCAGCTTCCCGCGCTCTCACACTCTGAGTGACAATTGCGCGGTCACGTGACACGGGACACATAGGGGGTTTCTTTTTGGAGACGGCGCTTTCTTTGGGTGGGATCTAACCTCCCCCCCCCCCCGCCGTATTGTCAAACGACCGGCGGTGGCGGCGGATCTCGTTCTGGGGCGACGTCACATGACGCAGCGAGGCGATCGGTAGGATGCTCTGTCCCCGGGCACATCACCTGCTCTATACCCATGTGATCCGCCGTGTCCAATCACATGTAAACGCGGAACTGACGGCGACCGGCATTCCTCTCCTCACATTGACAGCCTATGAGGAGAGGAGAGCCGATCCGCGGCATTTCTCTTCACAGGAGAGATCTGTACAGATAATCAGGGCAGTGCCCATCAGTGTAGCCTCTCGGTGCCACCTCATTGGTGCCCTTTCAGTGCTGTCTTATCAGTGCCCATCAATGCAGCCCCTCAGTGCAGCCTCATCGTTCCCCCGTTAGTGCAGCCTCATCGTTCCCCCGTTAGTGCAGCCTCCATCGTTCCCCCATCAGTGCAGCCTCCATCGTTCCCCCGTCGGTGCAGCCTCCATCGTTCCCCCGTCGGTGCAGCCTCCATCGTTCCCCCGTCGGTGCAGCCTCCATCGTTCCCCCGTCGGTGCAGCCTCCATCGTTCCCCCGTCGGTGCAGCCTCCATTGTTCCCCCATCAGTGCAGCCTCCATCGTTCCCCCATCAGTGCAGCCTCCATCGTTCCCCCATCAGTGTAGCCTCCATCGTTCCCCCATCAGTGTAGCCTCCATCGTTCCCCCGTTAGTGCAGCCTCCATCGTTCCCCCGTCAGTGCAGCCTCTCTGTGCCACCTCATTGGTGCCCTTTCAGTGCTGTCTTATCAGTGACCTTCAGTGCAGCCTCCATCGTTCCCCCCCGTTGGTGCAGCCTCCATCGTTCCCCCCGTTGGTGCAGCCTCCATCGTTCCCCCCGTTGGTGCAGCCTCCATCGTTCCCCCCGTTGGTGCAGCCTCCATCGTTCCCCCCGTTGGTGCAGCCTCCATCGTTCCCCCCGTTGGTGCAGCCTCCATCGTTCCCCCCGTTGGTGCAGCCTCCATCGTTCCCCCATCAGTGCAGCCTCTCTGTGCCACCTAATTGGTGCCCTTTCAGTGCTGTCTTATCAGTGCAGCCTCATAAGTGACCTTCAGTGCAGCCTCATCAACGAAGGAGAAAAATTACCTATTTACCAAATTTTATAACAAAAACTAAAGAAAAATGATTTTTATATTTATTTTTTTCACAATTTTCGGTCTTTTTTTTTTTTTAAGAAATATCACCAATAGAAATCTCCATTTGTCTTCAACAAAATTATAAAAACGTCCTCTGTGTATCGTGTCGCATGACCGCGTAATTGTCAAAGTGCGACAGCGCTGAAAATTGTCCTGGGCAGGAAGGGGGGTAAAAGTGCCCCCCGGTATGGAAGGGGTTACTCACCACCATTGGGGGGGGGGGGGTTTCTCCACTTTCAGTCCCCGCCCTTTTCTGGCACTTTTTCGTTTCCATGTAGCGATCACACAAACCGATCGATATCCAATCAATATCCGCCGCTTCTCGGGATTTTAGTTTGTAGCAAAAAATTCTGAAGAAATTCCATTTTATAGCAGAAAGTAAAAAATCTATTTTTTGTTATTTATATATAAAAGAAAAATCCTATATAGCGCAAAAAAAACGATCAAATGCCACCAAAAAAAATCTATTTGTGTGAATTTTTTTATATTTTATTTGGGTACGATGTCGCACGACCGCGCAATTGTCAGTTAAAGTACCGCAGTGCTGAATAGCAAGACATGGCCTGGCCATGAAGGGGGGTAAACCCTTCTGAAGCTGTAGTGGTTAATAAACACTTTTTTTATTAATGTCGGTGCATTTATTACATTTTTTCCGGCAGAAGTTGCGCCGCCCCTTTAATGGCGGACAGGTTGCGCGGTCTCCCGGACTATTCTTGAACCCGGACATTTATTTTGGGTGATTCCCGGGGACAAGGTGACCGCCAGCTGCGACATTCCGGAGGATTCCCGATGCGGATGGCGGAGGGGGAGTGACGGGCGCGCACAGTTGTCGGCGGCTATATTGGGGTCTTGTCCTGATTTAGACCCTCGCAGGACCACCGAGAATGTCCCCTCCCCCCCCATCATTATTATAGAACCTTCACCCAATTATGCCACCGACTGGCACCAGGCTCCTCCCCTCTCCCACTATTAGATTTAACCCCTCCAATACCGGGAACTTTTACCCCCTTCCTGCCCAGGCCAATTGTCAGCTTTCAGCGCTGTCGCACTTTGAATGACAATGACTCAGTCATGTGACACTCTACACACTGATAGTTTTCTTTGGTATTTAATCACCGCTGGTGGGGGAGGGGGGAGTGTGTTATAACATTTTGCAAACAGGTAATTTTTCTCCTTCACTGGTAGGTACTGATGAGGGGGGGGGGGGACACTGATAGGAGACACTGATGGGTGGCACTGGTAGGTAACTCTAAGGAGGCACTGATAGGCGGGTCTAATAGCTGAGGAGACACTGATGATCACACTGGGTGGCACTGGTAGGCGGGTCTTATAGGTGGTACTGATAAGTGGCACTGATGAGGGGACACTGTGAGGAGGCACTGGTAGGCGGGTCTGATGGGTGATGGGCACACTGATGGCAATGACGAGGAGACACTGATGGACACACTAATGGGGGGGGACACTGATGAGCACACTGGGTGGCACTGATGGACACCTAGAGGAGGCACTGATAGGCGGGTCTGATAGGTGATGGGCACACTGATGTTACTGATGAGGGGGGGGGGGGACACTGATGAGCACACTGGGTGGCACTGGTAGGCGGGTCTGATGAGTGGCACTGATGGACACTGTGAGGAGGCACTGGTAGGCGGGTCTGATAGGTGATGGGCACACTGATGTTACTGATGAGGAGACACTGATGGGGGGGACACTGGGCATGCTGATGAGGGGGGGGACATTGGGCACACTAATGGGGGGGGACACTGATGAGGGGGGGGGACACTGATGGGGGGGGGACACTGGGCACACTGATGGGGGGGGGACACTGGGCACACTAATGGGGGGGACACTGATGAGGGGGGACACTGGGCACTGATGGGGGGGGGGACACTGGGCACACTAATGGGGGGGACACTGATGAGGGGGGGACACTGGGCACTGATGGGGGGGGGGGACACTGGGCACACTAATGGGGGGGACACTGAGCACACTGGGTGGCACTGATGAGGGGGCACTGGTAGGCAGGTCTGATGGGGGGACACTGATGGTGACACTGGGTGGAAATGTGTTACTGGCAGGATCACCAGGTTAAAAAAAGGACAAGAAAAAAAGAAAACGAAGGCAGCCGCCACGTGTAAGGTCTGGTAGGTGGCAATAGATGAAATTTTTGTTCTTAGAGTTGATACCCGCCCCCCCCTGAGCATCAGAAACCTGAGCAAAATGTCACTATCTTTTCAAATGGATCGACTCCTCCTGTCTCCTCTGCTCCACCTAATGGCCAATAGGGATGAGCCCGCGGTTCGACTCAAACATCGAGTGTTCGCCGAATAACAAACGTTATGGGAAATTCAAGCGCCTACGGAATGCGCCATAATAAACAGCGAGACGAGATCGCAGTGCATTGGCGGCTGCTGATTGGCCAAAGCATGCACCTGACCCGCATGCTTTGGCCAATCACAGCGCGCTCTGCTGCGAGAGCCATGATTGGCCAAAGGCAGGGTGCCTTTGGCCAATCATAGCTCAGCGGGGCTGCTTACAGAGCAGCCATACATAGTTTTATGAATGAGAGCAATGTAATGAATTGTCGGGTCCCAGCAATATACGTCTCTCTCTTTCTCTTTCTCTTTCTCTCTCTCTCTCTCTCTCTCTCTCTCTCTCTCTCTCTCTCTCTCTCTCTCTCTCTCTCTCTCTCTCTCTCTCTCTCTCTCTCTCTCTCTCTCTCTCTCTCTCTCTCTCTCTCTCTCTCTCTCTCTCTCTCTCTTCTCTCTCTCTCTCTCTCTCTCTCTCTCTCTCTCTCTCTCTCTCTCTCTCTCTCTCTCTCTCTCTCTCTCTCTCTCTCTCTCTCTCTCTCTCTCTCTCTCTCTCTTTTCTCTCTCTTTTCTCTCTCTTTTCTCTCTCTCTCTCTCTCTCTCTCTCTCTCTCTCTTTTCTCTCTCTTTTCTCTCTCTCTCTTTTCTCTCTCTTTTCTCTCTCTCTCGTTTTCCAATGATAACGAACTGCGGACATGTTTCCGCGAACATGTTCAGTCGTGTGTACGGCCGACCGGACCGGATCCCCGGCCTAGCGGACAGGTTTCCGGCGGACAAATGTTTAGCATGCTAAGAAACATGTCCGCTGGAAGCCTGTCCGTCGGACATGTTCGGTCGTCTGTACGACTCACCGGACATGTCCGCTCGGCCGAAAGCCCTCGCATGCGTCGAAGTGATTCGACGCATGCGTGGAAGCATTGACCTTCCAGGGTCGCGCACATCGCCGCGGCGACGGCGCTGCCACGTCACCGCGTTCGCTGTCCGCAGGAAATTTGGTCTGATGGTGTGTACAGCCATCAGACCAAAATCCGGCAGCGGACCGTTTTCATCGGACAGTCCGTCCGTGTGTACGAGGCCTAAAAGAATCACCTTCAAGGCACTCTGCCTAATACATAAGTGTATTCTGGGAAACGCCCCCCAATATCTATGCGAGAAACTAAAAGCCCACAACCCCAATCGCGTTCTGCGATCCACCAATCAAAACCTCCTCCAGATACCCAAAGGAGAACGAAGGTTTGGAATTCAAGGACCTAGACCAGTGATGGCGAACCTTGGCACTCCAGATGTTTTGGAACTACATTTCCCATGATGCTCATGCACTCTACAGTGTAGATGAGCATCATGGGAAATGTAGTTCCAAAACATCTGGGGTGCCAAGGTTCTCCATCACTGACCTAGACTATGGAACGCTCTACCAACCACCATCCGGTTGGAGGTGAATCACTTGGCCTTCAGAAGAAAAATCAAAACCCATCTCTTCTGAGGGCAAAAGTTTAGTTTAGGGAATGGATACTAAGGCGATTTAGTTCGCATGTGTTGCGCTATATAAGTTTCTCACTCACTTCTCGTTTCCCCTTCACTGGTGACCCAAAACTATTGCATCTCGATAGTAGACCTCTATAGTGTTGGCTGATGGCGACCTCTAGTGGTAGAATGCTGGAACTGATGTGATCTCCCGTGACTTCAGCTGGAGAATGGAGCGGTTTATGGAAAGTAAATCTGAACACCATAAAAATCTGTTCCCGGTTTATCTGAAATGTAATCGGGTTTATTTATAAATCGGTGCAAAACCTTCACCTTCATTCCTGGCCTGAGAAATGTGTCAGCGGCTCCCTAGATTATAGATTCCTAAACGGTCCCTTACAGATTGTGTAAGTTTGCCCACTTGCTAAAGAAGCTGAGGGTTAAGGTGATCGACTGACCAAGCATGTCTCCAGACCTAAACCCTACTGATCATCTGTGGGGGGGAAGGGGGAGGAGCGCAAGGTCTCCAACATCCACCAGCTCTGTGATGTCGTCATGGGGGAGGGGGAAGAGGACTCCGGTGACAACCTGTGAAGCTCTGGTGACCTCCATGCCCAAGAGGGTTAAAGCGGTAGTTCCCCCTCCAAAAAATGTTTACCCTTAGATTGAGGCTCATTTTGTGAAGGGGAATCGGCTAGTTGTTTTAAAATCGAAGCTGTACTTACCGTTGTAGAGAGCGATCTTCTCCGCCGCTTCCGGGTATGGTCTTCTGGACTGGGCGTTCCTTCTTGATTGACAGGCTTCCGACGGTCGCATACATCGCGTCACGAGTAGCCGAAAGAAGCCGAACGTCAGCGCGGCTGTATACGGCGCCTGCGCACCGACGTTCGGCTACTTTCGGAAAATCGTGACGCGATAGATGCGACCGTCGGAAGCCTCTCGGAAGCCTGTCAATCAAGAAGGAACGCCCGCTCCCGCAGCCCATACCCGGAAGCGGCGGAGAAGATCGCTCTCTACAACGGTAAGTAATGCTCGGATTTTAAAACCACTACCCGATTCCCCTAGACAAAATGGGCCTCAATCTAATGGGAAACGTTTTTTGGAGGGGGAACTACCGCTTTAAGGCAGTGCTGGAAAATAATGGCGGCCACACAAAATATTGACACTTTGGGCCCCAATTTGGAGATTTTCACTTAGGGGCGCCCTCACTTTTGTTGCCAGCGGTTTAGACATGAATGGCTGTGTGTTGAGTGATTTGTTATACAAGCTTTACACTCACTACACAACATTGTAGATACAAAGTGTAATTTCTTCAGTGTTGTCACATGAAAAGATACAAGAAAAAGATTTACACACATGTGAGTGAGGGGCGTACTTACTTTTGTCAGATACTCTGTGTATGTATGTGTTTATAGTGTTCTAAGTAATTTTCTAGCAAAAAATACAGATTTTCACTTTTAACCACTTCACCCCCGGACCATATTGCTGGTCAAAGACCAGAGCACTTCTTGCGATTTGCCACTTCGTCGCTTTAACTGACAATTGCGCAGTCGTGCGACGTGGCTCCCAAAACAAAATTGGCGTCCTTTTTTTCCCACAAATAGAGCTTTCTTTTGGTGGTATTTGATCACCTCTGCGGTTTTTATTTTTTGCGCTATAAACAAAAATAGAGCGACAATTTTGAAAAAAAAAGCAATATTTTGGGACTCACTGGGGGAAATGACAGATCGCTGTTCATACATTGTATGAACAGACAATCAGCATTTCTCCCCTGACAGGAGAGGGAGCTGTGTGTTTAAACGCACAGCTCCCGGTTCTCGCTCTATAACGAGCGATCGCGGGTGCCCCCATTTGCTGCTCGGCGAGATGACCTATAGCTACGTGATCTCGCCCAGCAGAGCCGACCTGCCGCCGTATAACTGCGTCGCCTGGTCAGCAAGCAGTTAAACAAAAAGTGTCAGAATGTGGACGATGCCAATTAAACAAAAATGCACATAATATATACAGGAATAGTAAACCAGGTAACTATGGCACAGTTTTTCCCTACACCTGAATATAGATATACGGACATATAAATATTGCAGAAAGGGATTTTATTTTTATTTTTTTCTCTTTTTCATCACCGAACCATTGTGGAACATTGTGGGGAGATAGGATTGCTCTTACAGTGTAACTACCCCCAGTCCTTGCATGCCCCCCCTTCCCTTTTCCCTTTTTTTTTTTTTATTATTTTTTTATCTCTCCACCCCTCTTCTTTTTTTTTTTTTTTTTTTTCCTCTGTCTTTTTTCCCCTTCTTTTTTTATTTATTTTTTTAAATACATTTTTATTTCATTTTTTCTCTCCTTTGTTTTTTTTTTTATTATATTTACTCGGTGTTGTTTTTGGTTGTCGTATGTGAATGTTATTAATATTGAGTGATATACATGTATGCTTTTTATATGTATGTCTTTGTAAAGCCCCATACACACCATCAGATTATCTGCAGATTTTTTTCTTCAGATTTACCAAAACCATATAATATGAGGTCAAACCTTAAGAGTTTCAATTTGTATGCAATCAGGCAGGCCCTTGTACTACATGGTTTTGGTAAATCTGAAGACAAAAATCTGCAGATAATCTGATGGTGTGTATGGGGCTTAAGAGCCGGTGACTTGTCCTTAAGGTTCCCCTAACGGGGAAGTTCCTTCAAGGACTGCGCAGACGGAAATCTCCGAACCTCGCCCGGCATCCAGGCTCATTCTTTAACATCCCCATGGATTGGAGGATGTTAAAAAAAGAGCCAGGAGGCAGAGCGAGCGAAGCGAGGACGTGAGGCCGACTGGCCACGTTCCTCGAAATCCACGTCGCCCTGGATGCCGGCCGAGGTTCGGAGATTTCCGTCGGCAAGTTTGCGCCTGCGCAGTCCTTGAAGGAACTTTCCCGTTAGCCGGAACCATCTCGGCAGATCAGATTGCGCCTGCGCAGGAACTTTCACGATAGCCGGAACCAGCTCGGCAGATCACCGGTTCATACTGGGACTCAGCCGCCTGACAAGTCGCGTCCCATTCTATTCAATAGAACCGTTCTAATAGGAGTGACGCAAGTCGCTCCGACTTAGAAAAAGGTTCTTGTACGACTTTGGGGGCGACTTGCATTGACTTCTGTACAGAAGTCATTTTGCAAGTCGCCTCTGAAGTCGTCTTCAGGGACGCCTTGCCGAGTCGCCCCCGAAGTCGTGCCGCCCCAGTGTGAACCGTCTCTTACTGTTTTCCTATATATGATGTTAAGAAAAAATGTATAAAATAAAATAGAATTATTAAAAAAAAATCCACATAATGTTGTAGTAATAATAACTAATTTTGTATCTTTTTTTTTTATTTATTCATTTTTATTTTGCCCAGGGTTCAACTTCAACCGTCACTTTAACCTAAACTATATTCTGGACCAGGATTTAAAAAACCAATCCATTATCCGCAGTGCTGAGCTCCGAGTTATCCGGCGTTTTTCTAGAAGTCCTTTCTCCATTAAGAATGGATTCGGATGATCTGATAGAAGAACTGAACTGCTCCATCTGTCTCGATGTTTATGACGATCCCGTGACCCTTCGATGTGGGCACAGCTTCTGCCGGACCTGTATCGATCATGTGCTGGACAAACAGGAGGTGTCCGGAAACTATTCCTGTCCGGACTGCAGGGAAAAGATTCCGGATCGTTCTGCTGTGTACAGAAACATCGCTCTCAATAACATAGCCGAACGTTTTCTATCCGCTCTCCAAGGTCAGGAGGAAGCCGGGATCTTGTGCACTTATTGTGACTTTCCTGCTCTCGCGGTGAAGACCTGTCTGCTGTGCGAAGCTTCTCTATGTGAAAAGCACCTAGAAAGGCACCGCAGGTCCGTGGAACACGTGCTAGTCGATCCCACAGAGTCCCTGGAGGACAGAAAATGCCCCAACCACAAAGAGGTCCTCAAGTACTACTGCCCTGAGGACTCGGCCTGTATCTGTGTCACCTGCTGCTTGGTTGGAGAACACAAAGGACACCAGGTGGAACCCATGAGTGACGCATCTGAGAAGAAAAAGAAGAAACTGAGGACCGTTCTAGAGAAACTGACCTCAAAGAGAGAGCGAGCCGAGAAAAAAGTCCAAACCCTTCAGAGACGGGAGGAAAATGTGCGGGAAAAACTGACCGGCGAAACCGAGAGGATCGGCGCCCTTTTCAGAGACCTCCGAGAAGAGATGGGTGACCTGGAGGAGAGGGTCTTGTCGGAGATTAGTAGACGAGAAGAACGGATCTCATCGTCCATCTCGGAGAAGATCCAGCAGCTGGAAATCGAGAAGGACCAGCTATCCAAGAAGATGTTGTACATTGAAGAACTCTGCAAGACCGAAGATTCCCTGGCGGTCCTAAAGGAACAAGAATCGGAAACGAGCGACCTTCCCGATCCCGAGGAAGAAGAACATCAGGACACCGGGAACTTTCTCTGCCATGTTGGTGATCTGGATCATTTGATCTCCTTCACTCTGCATTCGGGTTTAGCCGACATCGTATCGCTCGTGAAGAAGGAGATCCGCGTAGAAGAAGCTGCGGACATTTTGCTGGATGTCAACACCGTTTCCAATTTTCTCCAAATCGAAGAGAACCTGAAAACGGCGTTTTACGCGAAAAGCGAACATCCGGATTCTCCGGAGAGGTTTGAGGACTGTCAGGTTCTGGGCACAAAGAGCTTTTCATCGGGGCAGAATTTCTGGGAGGTGGAGACCAGCAAGACGGGGAACTGGAGGATTGGGGTGGCCTATGGCGGGATCGAGAGGAAAGGGGAGCGCTCCTACATCGGGAGCAATAACAAGTCCTGGTGTTTGTGCAAAACGATTAATAATAAGAAATACTCCGTGATGCACAAGGGCAAAACCATCCAGTTACCTGACAACATTTCTTCCCAGAGGATAGTGATCTGTCTGGATTATAAGGCCGGGTCCTTGTCCTTTTATGAGCTCGGGGACACCGTCCGACCCTTATACACCTTCACCACCACCTTCACCGAGCCCCTCTACCCTGCATTCTACATCTGGGACCGGTGGGTAAGAATCAGAAGTTAGGTGCGCTCTGATGATCTCACTTTCCATTGGTTGTCAGATTATGGGTTTCACGTGCAGAGAACTAAAACGCAATGGGTAACAAAATACAGTGCAACCTTGGATTACGAGGATAATCCGTTCCAGGAGAATGCTTGTGATCCAAAGCACTCGCATATCAAAGCGAGTTTCCCCTTTGAAGTGAATGGAATCTAAAATAATCCATTCCGCATTGACTTCAAGAGGATGCAATACCTCATGTGGCCAGAGGTGGGGGGGCGTCAGAGAGCCTCAGAATCACTCGGAAAGGCCCGAGGACACCTCGGCTGAACTCTGAGAGGCTCGGGAACGGAGTATTTCTGAGATTTCCCGAGCAGCAGCGTTTGGCTCCGGCGCCCTCCCTACTCATGCCAAACGTGGTATTGCACACCACTTTGGCCCGAATCCTGCTCATTTTGTGAGA
Organism: Rana temporaria; assembly: GCF_905171775.1. Taxonomy (NCBI): domain Eukaryota; kingdom Metazoa; phylum Chordata; class Amphibia; order Anura; family Ranidae; genus Rana; species Rana temporaria. The sequence goes on along the minus strand of NC_053500.1, from coordinate 146,930,237 downwards.
CAACACTCGCAAAACGAGTTAGGATTTTTTTTTTTTTTTTTTAACGCTCGTTACTCGCAATCCGAGGCTCCACTGTAAGGCCTGAGCCCTCCCCCTTTTCTCTGCTCATGAAGCTCTTATGAAGACCCAACCTAAAAAAAAAAATTGAGGTAAAGACATTCCATAAATGTTTCTTAGGGACTTTTAATGTGCCTTTTGAACTTGTCAGCAAATTTGACTACTCAAGAAAGAGTCAGTTTTCCTAGACCCGCCCCTCCTCCTTCCCAGGGGCGGATCCAGAGTCTAGTCTCGGGCCAGAAAATATATAATTTTGCAGAAATTTTTTGGAGGGAAATGTCTGGTGTTGACGCTTCAATCGTCATGGCACCATGGTAAATTTACGTTGCGGATTGTCCACACGTTTTTTCAGATTATCCATTAGCCACCTCACCTGCCGCACGTTGCGGATTTTGTCCACTTGTCACGTCACCTGACGCACGTTGCGTATTGCCCACTCGCCAAGTCACCTGCCGCGCGTTGCGTATTGCCCACTCGCCACGTCACATGCCGCACGTTGCAGATTGTCACTTTCCTGCTAAGGTGGGGATTGTCACTTCCTGATGTAATCTCTCTGCTGCCTACACAGTGAGTGAGGGCAGAACTGCAGGGGGAGCGCCGGGGTGTTGAGAAATGTCATCTCTCTGCTCCGCCGCCCGCTGATTGCCCATCTCACCCACCGAGCCTCCTAGCTGCCTGTCCGCTCTCACCTGCCTGCCTGCCCAGCTATGTCCGCTCTCCTGCCCGCCCACTCGCACAGTCAGTGTGACTGTGCGAGCGAACGGGCAGCTGGTCGGCTCAGCGGCTCACCCACCGTGCCGCCCACACACTAACTTGCCCGCCAAACCACCCACCGTGCCGCCCGCGCACTCACCCGCTGACTCACCCGGCCACAACTAAATTCTCAGGGGGGAGGGGTAATATCCCTGTTTCCCCCTTGGATCTGCCCCTTCCTTACCCTTTCTCTTCAGTGAGTGTCTAATTTACTTTTTTTGCTGGCCGAGCTCCTCCACCCCCCTCCCCTTACCTTTCTTACCTCTTCCTACCTTTCTAATCTTTAGATAGCAGACAGGGAGGTGCAAAGAGTAATAATGAAGTGTCAGTTGAAAATAAAGCACACAGAAGGGTGCAAATTCCTAGTGCGTTACCAAAGAGCATAACAATTAATAAAAAATAAGTATAAAAAAACAAATGGCCCAATCCATACTCCCAAAAATGAGAAATATATAGGCGTAGTAATACACAAAATCACAATCCAGTGGGAGTGTCAGAGGGTTTGACCTGAGGCACCACTGCATTGGCACGCTGACGTGTTTTGGGGGATACACCGAATCGTGATCCAGTGTGGGTATAGTGGTCTGACTTGATGCACCACTGCGTTGGCACGCTGACGTGTTTCGGGGGATACACCGAATAGTGATCCAGTGTGGGTATAGTGAGTGGTCTGACTTGATGCACCACTGTGTTGACAAGCTGAAAGGTTTTGGGGAATGCACCCCCTTGCTCTGAGCTTGCGCTGAGCAAGGGGATGCATCCCCCGAAACTTGTCAGCTTGCCAACACAGTGGTGCATTAGGTCAGGCCATGTGATACCCACACATAAAATTAATATAAAATAAATATTAAAATAAAGAACAAACCGCCCAATCCATACTCCCAAAACAATGAGAAATATATAGGCGTAGTAATACACCAAATCACGATCCAGTGTGAGTGTCAGGCGGACTGACCTGAGGCACCACTGCATTGGCAAGCGGGCGTGTTTCTGGGGATACACCGAATTATGATCCAGTGTGGGTATTGTGGTCTGACTTGATGCACCACTGTGTTGGCAAGCTGGCGTGTTTCGGGAAAAAGCCTTTGCAGGAAGCTGCTGTTTACTGACTCCTAGGCTGCATACTAGTATTAGAGCCTGTGATAGGACAGCCCCAAATTTATAGGATGCTGTCCTGGATTGGCAACTTTCATTAGAGGCATAGAACTCTTGGATTCACAATCCGGTGTGGGTATCACATGGCCTGACCTAATGCACCACTGCTTTGGCAAGCTGACGTGTTTCGGGGAATGCACCCCCTTGCTCAGAGCAAGCTCTGAGCAAGGGGGTGTATACCCTTCTCAGAGATTGCTCTGAGGAAGGGGGTGCATACCCCGAAACTCATCAGCTTGCCAACGCAGTGGTGCATTAGCTCAGGCCGTGTGATCCCCACACTGGATTGTGAATTGTACCACATATGGATTTAACCTGCAGATACTTATTGAATAATACACACAACAAATCAAGAGTTCTATGCCTCTAATGGAAGATTCCAGTCCAGGGCAGAATCCTAAATTTGGGGCTGTCCTATCACAGGCTCTAATACTAGTATGCAGCCTAGGAGTCCCGCAAAGGCTTTTCTCCTAGGCAATTCGGGTTTAGGACAGATTTTCTCTCTCTGACATTTACAGTACATAATATAAATAATATTTTATAATATAGAGTTCCTCCTCATACATAACTTCCATACACAGATAAGAAAATGCTGCTGTATTGTCCATTGTATGCTTGTAGTAGATTCATTGTAGGCTCCGTTCACGCCTGCAAGTATTGTAAATGCGCACAAAATTACGCGTTTACAAAAAATTTTTTTGTTTGTTTTTTTGTGCACGTTTATGAAATGTGCTAAAACACTTGTTACATTCATTGTTGATGGCACCCAAAACGCGGCAAGCTGATGTGTAGTTTTTCTGCGAGCAAAAAACATGGCAAATAGTCACTTTGTCGTGCATAGGGGGGCGGCCCATTGAAATGAATGGACTGCCGTAGGCGTGTCTCACAAAAATGCGTTTGCAAAATGCTAGGTGTGAATGGGGCCATAAAGTGTATTGATAGGTTCACAGTCAGGGTTGTGGTGTTGAGTAATGATCTCCAGACCCCGCAGTTCCCACATTCATGTCCTGTTTCGTTATGGAGTTGGAAAGTTAAAAGACGGCATCAAAAACTGTTCATTTGTTACATTGTTTCTTAGTTTTTTCTGGACACTATGTCATCACTTTACATGACATCATCACTTTCACCTTCCTATGTGACCAATGAGGGCGCTGTCTGGTCAGCCCTGGCAGGAAGATTGTGGCTGATGTCACCCCTGGGAGCCCTATAATGCTTTCTATGAAGAAACTCTCTGATGTTTAGTTTGTTGTATGTCAGATTTTTTTCTCTGTTTGTATTTCCCTGATGTTGTATCTTTGGCATGCAATTTGTTAATGTTCAATAAAGCTTTTCTTGACAAAAAAAAGTGATATTGGATAATTGGAAAGTTATATTTTGTTAACCACTTGCCACCCAGGCCAATTCTGGCATCTCTCTCCTACATGTAAAAATCTTTTTTTGCTAGAAAATTACTCAGACCCCCCCCCCCCCCCCAAAAATAAATAAATAAATATATATATATATAATGTAAATATAAAATTTGAAAAATTGCTACGCAAATACCGTATGACATTAAAATGGCAATGGCCACCATTTTATTCCCTCAGGTCTTTGCTAAAAAAGTGTGTGTGTGTATATATATATATATATATATATATATATATATATATATATATATATATATATATATATATATATATATATATATATATATATACACACACACACTTTTTTTTTATTATTATATATAAAATTTTTATTTTTATTTTTTTTAGCAAAGACCTGAGGGAATAAAATGGTGGACATTGCAATTTTTTTATGTCATACGGTATTTGCGCAGCAATTTTTCAAATGCGATAAAGTACAAAAAAATCACTGCCGTGAATTAAAACCAAAACACATTATTTACACCAATTTATTGAATAATGTGAAAGATGATGTTCCGCCGAGTACATAGATACCCAACACGTCACACTTTAAAATTGCGCACACTCATGGTATGGCGCCAAACTTTGGTACTTAAAGCGGAGTTCCACCATATTATTATTTTTTTTTTTTTATATAGTCAGCAGCTACAAATGCAGCAGCTGCTGACTTTTAAAATAAGGACACTTACCTGTCCAGGGCGCCCGCGATGTCGGCACCCGAAGCCGATCTGTCCCTCGGCTTTCAGGTGCTGCCACCGCCATCTTTGGTAAGGGAATCAGGAAGTGAAGCTTTGTGGCCTCACAGCCTGGTTCCCTACTGCGAATGTGCTGTGTGATCCCACTGGTTCCCGCTGTCTTCTGGGACCCAGAAGACAGTGCGGGGGGGTGGAGAAGGTGGGGGTGGTGGTTGGTGGGTGATCTCCACTGTCCGTCCTTCTCCTGCAATGGGACCGGGTGGTACCATGGGTACCAGGCGGCAATTTTAGGGGGGGCAGCATACAGATGCCCGCCCGTTCCGCCCGCTCCACTGCATGTGAGGAGCACGGCGCCGGGCTGCCTGTGAGGACACTTCCAGAGGGGGGGGGAGCAGTCAGCAAGTGAGCGGGCAGGCGACACTGCCTGTGAGGAGCCCGGCGCCGCTGCTGTTGGTGGTGACAGGAGCGGGCGGGCAGAACATTTCTATAGATGTATAGAGCCCTGACAGGTCCTTTTATACTCCTATATACATGTATAGAGCCATGACAGGTCCTCTTTATACTCCTATATACATGTATAGAGCCATGACAGGTCCTCTTTATACTCCTATATACATGTATAGAGCCATGACAGGTCCTCTTTATACTCCTATACATGTATAGAGCCATGACAGGTCCTCTTTATACTCCTATATACATGTATAGAGCCATGACAGGTCCTCTTTATACTTCTATATACATGTATAGAGCCATGACAGGTCCTCTTTATACTCCTATACATGTATAGAGACATGACAGGTCCTCTTTATACTCCTATATACATGTATAGAGCCATGACAGGTCCTCTTTATACTCCTATACATGTATAGAGCCATGACAGGTCCTCTTTATACTCCTATATACATGTATAGAGCCATGACAGGTCCCCTTTATACTCCTATATACATGTATAGAGCCATGACAGGTCCTCTTTATACTTCTATATACATGTATAGAGCCATGACAGGTCCTCTTTATACTCCTATATACATGTATAGAGCCATGACAGGTCCTCTTTATACTCCTATACATGTATAGAGCCATGACAGGTCCTCTTTATACTCCTATATACATGTATAGAGCCATGACAGGTCCCCTTTATACTCCTATATACATGTATAGAGCCATGACAGGTCCTCTTTATACTCCTATATACATGTATAGAGCCATGACAGGTTCTCTTTATACTCCTATATACATGTATAGAGCCATGACAGGTCCTCTTTATACATGTATAGAGCCATGACAGGTCCTCTTTATACTCCTTTATACATGTATAGAGCCATGACAGGTCCTCTTTATACTCCTATACATGTATGGAGCCATGACAGGCCCTCTTTATACATGTATAGAGCCATGACAGGTCCTCTTTATACTCCTATATACATGTATAGAGCCATGACAGGTCCTCTTTATACTCCTATATACATGTATAGTGCCATGACAGGTCCTCTGTATACTCCTATATACATGTATAGAGCCATGACAGGTCCTCTTTATACTCCTATATACATGTATAGTGCCATGACAGGTCCTCTTTATACTTCTATATACATGTATAGTGCCATGACAGGTCCTCTTTATACTCCTATATACATGTATAGAGCCATGACAGGTCCTCTTTATACTCCTATATACATGTATAGAGCTATGACAGGTCCTCTTTATTCTCCTATATACATGTATAGAGCCATGACAGGTCCTCTTTATACTCCTATATACATGTATAGAGACATGACAGGTCCTCTTTATACTCCTATATACATGTATAGTGCCATGACAGGTCCTCTTTATACTTCTATATACATGTATAGTGCCATGACAGGTCCTCTTTATACTCCTATATACATGTATAGAGCCATGACAGGTCCTCTTTATACTCCTATATACATGTATAGAGCCATGACAGGTCCTCTTTATACTTCTATATACATGTATAGTGCCATGACAGGTCCTCTTTATACTCCTATATACATGTATAGAGACATGACAGGTCCTCTTTATACTCCTATATACATGTATAGAGCCCTGAAAGGTCCTCTTTATACTCCTATATACATGTATAGAGCCATGACAGGCCCTCTTTATACTCCTATATACATGTATAGAGCCATGACAGGTCCTCTTTATACTCCTATATACATGTATAGAGCCATGACAGGTCCTCTTTATACTCCTATATACATGTATAGAGCCATGACAGGTCCTCTTTATACTCCTATATACATGTATAGAGCCATGACAGGTCCACTTTATACTCCTATATACATGTATAGAGCCATGACAGGTCCTCTTTATACTCCTATATACATGTATAGAGCCATGACAGGTCCTCTTTATACTCCTATACATGTATGGAGCCATGACAGGCCCTCTTTATACATGTATAGAGCCATGACAGGTCCTCTTTATACATGTATAGAGCCATGACAGGTCCTCTTTATACTCCTATATACATGTATAGAGCCATGACAGGTCCTCTTTATACTCCTATATACATGTATAGAGCCATGACAGGTCCACTTTATACTCCTATATACATGTATAGAGCCATGACAGGTCCTCTTTATACTCCTATATACATGTATAGAGCCATGACAGGTCCTCTTTATACTCCTATACATGTATGGAGCCATGACAGGTCCTCTTTATACTCCTATATACATGTATAGAGCCATGACAGGTCCTCTTTATACATGTATAGAGCCATGACAGGTCCTCTTTATACATGTATAGAGCCATGACAGGTCCTCTTTATACATGTATAGAGCCATGACAGGTCCTCTATATACTCCTATATACATGTATAGAGCCATGACAGGTCCTCTTTATACTCCTATATACATGTATAGAGCTATGACAGGTCCTCTTTAGTTATCATGTTATAAAATAATGAATGTGGGGGCCTTTTGGTGGGCGTGATTTTTTTTTTGGGGGGGGGGGGGCAGCATTTCATTCTTGGTCCCAGGCAGCACAATGTCTTGGGCCGGCACTGCAATCAATATACACTAATTTATTATTAGGATTTATTTTTATTTTTTTTACCAAAGACATGTAGAAGAAGACATTTTGGCAAAAAATGTATTAAGAGATATGACTTTTTTTTTATTGGATGTTTTATAGCAGAAAGTAAACAATATTGTTTTTTTTTTTCTTTTCAAAATTTATAGCAGAAAATATTTTTTTTTTCTTTTAAAAAATGTAAGCTTTTTTTTCCTTTTTATATAATAATAATAATAATAATAATAATAATAATAATAAAAACCCAGTGGTGATCAAATGCCACCAAAAGAAAGCTCTATTTGTTTGGAAAAAAATGATATAAATTTAGTTTGTGAAAAGTGTTGCATGACCGGGAAAAAGTAGCGCAGTGCTAGATAGCAAACATGGCCTGGGGAGGGGGTAAAACCCTCCGGAGCTGAAGTGGTTACATAATGCACCTTCATCAGACATGCAGGGTTAACCATGGACTTCTAGGCTACACTGCTGATATATATATATATATGATATAATAATAATAACATAATAATATACCGTATTTATCGCGGTATAACGCGCTAACGCGTATACCGCGCACCCCTAAAGTGACCCCCAATCCTGTGGAAAAAAAATTATTTTTGTACTTACAGTTTTGGTGTCTTGCGCGGCGTCCATCGGCGGCCTCGTCGGCTTCCGTGTCCTTCTGCGGCGGGTCCGGTGTCCTCTTCGGCGGGTCCGGCGTCCTTCTGCGGCATCCTCGCGTCCTCCCCGCTCGTTTCCCGCGGCGAGTTTTGAATACTGCGCCAGCATATACCGAGCGCAGTACACTCGGACAGGCTCGGCAACTGTCGCGCTCACATCCTGTACGTCCAGGACGTGACCGCGGAAGAAGCCGAGACTGGCCGACTATACCCGAGTGTACTGCGCTCGGTATATGTGGGCGCAGTATTCAAAACTCGGCGCGGGTATCGGCGTATATCGCGCACCCACGATTTTGCCCTGATTTTCAGGGCAAAAAAGTGCGCGATATACGCCGATAAATATATACCGTATTTATCGGCGTATATCGCGCACCCACGATTTTGCCCTGATTTTCAGGGCAAAAAAGTGCGCGATATATGCCGATAAATACGGTATATATTGTATTTACACTATATTACCAAAAGTATTGGGACGCCTGACATCCCAGTTTGCACGATCCCCTATACCAGCTGCAAATCAGAGAAAGGGGTTAACTCAGAGGAGGTCCAGAGCTCAGGGTGACGCTGCGTTTTTTTTGGGGAAGAGAGAAAACTTTCACTTTCGTTCTTACTCAATTATAGGAATAAGAAATGGCGTCTGCAGATCTGGGAGAAGAGCTGCACTGCTCCATCTGTCTGGAGGTTTATACAGATCCCGTGACGCTGAGATGTGGACACAACTTCTGCCAGGTCTGCATAGATCTGGTGCTGGATTCTCAGGAGAGGTCCGGGGTCTACACTTGCCCGGACTGCAGGGAAGAGTTCCTCGATCGCTCCACTCTGTACAGAAACATAACCCTCCGTAACATAGCAGAACGTTTCCTGTCTGCTCAGCCGGCTGCAGAGTATTCCGGAATGTTCTGCACGTTCTGCACGGACTCTCAGGTCCCTGCCGTTAAATCTTGCCTGCACTGCGATGCTTTGCTGTGTAATTCCCACCTTACTATCCATAGAGAGGCACCAGAACACACGTTAGCAGAGCCTTCTGCATGCCTGAAGGCCAAAAACTGCTCCATCCACAAAAAGATCTTTAAATATTATTGTACCGATGACTCCGCCTGTATCTGTGCCGCCTGCCTTACCGGGCAACACAGGGGACACCGGGTGGAACCGATAGACGAAGCGTCGGAGAAGAAGAAGGCGACGCTGAGGAATATCCTGGAGAAGATGACCTCAAAAAAAGCGGAAATGGAGAAAAGACTTGAGGAACTTCAGGAACGCAAGAGGGAGGTCCAAGGAAAAACCGCCGGTGAAATGAAGAGGGTCTCGGCCTTATTCAAAGACATTTCAAGGCAGCTGGGAGATCTGGAAACGAGAGTCCTGAAGGAGATCTTCGGACACCAAGAGAAGTTTATGATGTTGGTCTCTGGACAGATCCGGCAGATGGAAACGGAGAAGGACGAGTTGGGTAGAAACATGAAATATATTGAGGAGCTATGTACCAAGAAACCAACAACAATCCTAGAGGAGCAACTCACCGACTATGGTGAGGAAGAAGATCTGGAGGACGGAGAGAGAAGTGGTGAAAAGATCCATGATGAAGGTCCTCTGGGCGAGGATCGGATCTCCGAGATGTTACTCGTAGGTTTATCTGACATTATCCATGATGAAGATCCTCTGGAGGAGGATCGGATCTCCGAGATGTTACTCGTAGGTCTATCTGACATTGTTACGGTTATAAAAGGAAGGCTGCGCTCTCAAGAAGCCTCGGGTCTTCTCCTGGACGAGGCCACGGCGGCCAATAATGTAAAAATCTCAGCCGACTTGAAAGGCGCCATCCTAACCAAGGAAGAGGATGACCGGCCGGAGACGCCCGTGAGATTTCAGAAGTGCCAAGTTGTAACCAAGCAAAGTTTCGGCTCTGGTAGACATCATTGGGAAGTTCTGACAAGCGAGTCGGGGGGTTGGAGGTTCGGAATAACCTATCCCAGTGTTCCAAGAGAAGGCGCCGAATCGGCCATCGGAGATAATGACAAGTCCTGGTGTTTGCGCACGCTTTACGGTAATCTTGCTGTCAGACACCGGGGTAGAGACTTCCCGCTGGATCGTAAAATCTCAGGTCGGAAGTTCCGGATCTGTTTGGATTACGAGGCCGGCCAGCTGTCCTTCTATGAGATGGGTGACCCTATCAGACATTTATACACCTTCACCACCACCTTCACCGAGCCCCTTCATGGGGCGCTCCATGTAATGGGGGGCAAGGCCTGGCTCCGCATAACCAGCTGATGCTTCTACTAACTAGACTTGTGCAATTTGTTTCGTTACAAATCAAAATTTCTGATACATTTTTTATTTTTTGGAGATTTGGATGTATCCAAATTTCTGAATGACCATAGTAACCAATTTCAACAAATCCAAAATTTATTATAGTGAATGTAACAAACGTAACGAAATAATGAATTCTAAATATTGGAAAATGAACTTGAATTAGAAAATGAATTAAAAAAATATTATGAATTATTATTTGTGTATGGTATATTATGGGATATATTATGGGATATATTATGGGATATATTATGGCAGTGTTTTTCAACTCCAGTCCTCAAGGCACACCAACAGGTCATGTTTTCAGGCTTTCCATTATTTTGAACAGGTGATTTGATCAGTTTCACTGCCTTGGTAATCACCACAGTCGTTTCATCTAAAGGAAATCCTGAAAACATGACCTGTTGGTGTGCCTTGAGGACTGGAGTTGAAAAACACTGTATTATGGGATATATTATGGTATAATACGATCTTTGTCATTTGTTTATTTCCTCTATGAGTTTCATTTAGTTTTTTATTGGAGAAATATTTGTCTCAGAATTACCGTATTTATCGGCATGTAGCGCGCCCCGGCGTATAGCGCACAACCCCAACCTGGAAGGAAAATTTTAGGAAAAAAAGAAAATACTTACAGTTTGAATGCCCCTCGTCGGTGTCTTGCCTGGCGTCCATCGGCGGCCTTGTCCGGTCCAGCGTCCGTCTGCGGCCCTGGTGGTGTCCTCCCCGCTTCTCCCGCGCTGTTTCTGAGTCGATCCCCGCTTCCCGCGCTGTGTTTGAACGCCGCCGCCGACATATACCGAGCGCAGTACACTCGGGCACGCTTGGCCACGCTCGGCTCCTCTCGCATAAAGGCTAGGAGGTGGCACAGGGCGTGACCGCGAGGGGAGCCGAGCCTGGCCGAGTGTACTGCGCTAGGTATATATCGTCGGAGGCGTTCAAACACAGCGCGGGAAGCTGGGATCGGCGTATATAGCGCACCCACGATTTCCCCCTGATTTTAAAATACGGTAAATGTCTTTCTAAAATTCCAATTTATTTAAAGGGTTAGTTTCAACTTTATTATAAAAATAGCCCAAATACGTAACCTTGTACTCATCCGTAGCAACAGGAGATCGCACTGCGCATGTGCGGGGCACTCGGAGGCATTAGATAGGTGGTTGGGTGGCGTTTTGTCACCTCCTCACTGCCTGTTTTACCCCATTAACCACTTGCCCTCTGGAAGCTTTACCCCCTTCATAACCAGGCCATTTTTTGCGATACGGCACTGCGTTACTTTAACTGACAATTGCGCGGTCGTGTGACGTTAGACGTTGTACCCAAATACAATTGACGTTCTTTTGTTCCCACAAATTGAGCTTTCTTTTAAATGCTATATAAGCATATATAGATTGGTTTGCGCCAAAGTTATTATCGCTTCTACAAACTATGGGATATTTTTCTTTATTTAAAAAAAAAGTCTTTACTAGTAATGGCGGTGATCAGCGACTTATAGCGGAATTGCAAGACTACGACGGGCATTCTGACACTAATTTACACTTTTGACACTTTCTGTGGACCAGTGACACATACAGTGATCAGTGCTAAAAAATATGCACTGTCACTGTACTAACACTGGCCTGGGAAGGGGTATATGTGTCAGGGGGGGTCAGTGTATATTTGTCAGGGGGGTCAGTGTATATGTGTCAGGGGGATCATTGTATACGTGTCAGGGGGGTCAGTGTATACGTGTCAGGGGGGGTCAGTGTATATTTGTCAGGGGGGTCAGTGTATATGTGTCAGGGGGGTCAGTGTATACGTGTCAGGGGGGGTCAGTGTATACGTGTCAGGGGGGGTCAGTGTATATGTGTCAGGGGGGTCAGTGTATACGTGTCAGGTGGGTCAGTGTATATGTGTCAGGGGGGTCAGTGTATACGTGTCAGGGGGGGTCAGTGTATACGTGTCAGGGGGGGTCAGTGTATATGTGTCAGGGGGGGTCAGTGTATACGTGTCAGGGGGGGTCAGTGTATACGTGTCAGGTGGGTCAGTGTATACGTGTCAGGTGGGTCAGTGTTTATGTGTCAGGGGGAGTCAGTGTATACGTGTCAGGGGGGGTCAGTGTATACGTGTCAGGGGGGTCAGTGTATATGTGTCAGGGGGGTCAGTGTATACGTGTCAGGGGGGGTCAGTGTATACGTGTCAGGGGGGGTCAGTGTATACGTGTCAGGGGGGGTCAGTGTATACGTGTCAGGGGTGGGTCAGTGTATACGTGTCAGGGGGGGTCAGTGTATACGTGTCAGGGTGGTCAGTGTATACGTGTCAGGGGGGGTCAGTGTATACGTGTCAGGGGGGGTCAGTGTATACGTGTCAGGGGTGGGTCAGTGTATACGTGTCAGGGGGGGTCAGTGTATACGTGTCAGGGGTGGTCAGTGTATATGTGTCAGGGGGGGTCAGTGTATATGTGTCAGGTGGGTCAGTGTATATGTGTCAGGGGGGGTCAGTGTATACGTGTCAGGGGGGTCAGTGTATACGTGTCAGGGGGGTCAGTGTATACGTATCAGGGGGGGTAAGTGTATATGTGTCAGGGGGGGTCAGTGTAGGGGTCTGGTGCGCGCTACCTGGGCAGATATATATATACACACACGTGATCCTGCACACAGCTGCCGCCCTGTAGCCATAAAGCTGCTATGGGGCGGACAGCAAGTGGTTAAAAGCTGAACAGCTATGCATTGTGCACGGCTGCGACGAAAGCTCCATTTTATTGTCTTATTAACATTCTGCTAAAGCTTTGTGTAAAAAATAAAAATAAAAATTAGCGCAAATAAGAAAAAGTATCACAGACAAGACTCAATTGTTCTTGTTGCAAGTGCGCCAATACGGCTGCAATCACCTCCACCACGTCTTACGTCTCTGCTGACTTCCTGCACTGCCCTCAGTTAAGATGGAGTCTCGAGTCACCAGGCCAATGAGCCATCACTTCCGCCCTTCTGCCCTCTTGGTGACATCACTTCCGCCCTTCTGCCCTCTTGGTGACATCACTTCTGCCCTCTTGGTGACATCACTTCCGCCCTTCTGGTGATATCACTTCCGCCCCTTCTGCCCTCTTGGTAACATCGCTTCCGCCCTTCCCTGAACGTCACTGCCCTCAGCTAACATGGAGGCCCTGCTGAAGAAGGAGTTGAGCTGCTCCCAGGTGAAGCTGTCTGGTCACTCGGGAGGAGGCTGCATCAGTCAGGGGCAGAGCTATGACACTAACCTGGGCCGCCTCTATGTCAAGACCAACCACAAGGCAGAGGTGCCACCTTCTCTTCCTAACGATTGTTCTTAGGAGCGTCGTCTCTAATTATTCATCGTTTTGTCTTATTTTGTGTGATAATCCCACCAGCGATCTACACCATGTCCGGCCCCTCCTCCTTCCCCCCCTCCACTGTCTTCTGGGAGACACAAGGGTCCCAGAAGACATCAGGGACCATTGGAATCACGCAGCGCGACTCGCACATGCGCAGTAGGGAACCAGGCTCTGAAGCAGCAAGGCTTCCCTCCCTTATTCCCTTACCGAAGATGGCGGCGCTTCCACCCGAGAGCCGAGGGAGGGATCGGCTTCGCGGGCGCCCAGGACAGGTAAGTCTCCTTATATTAAAGGTCAGCGGCTGCAGGATTTTGTATCTGCTGACTTCTAAAAAAATAAAAAAATTTAGCAGAACTCTTTAACCACTTCCATCGCGAAAGAATTTACCCACCTTAAAGACCAGAGCATTTTTTTCGCTACGGCACTGCGTCGCTTTAACTGACAATTGCGCGGTCGTGCGACGTGGCTCCCAAACACAATTGGCGTCCTTTTTTTCCCACAAATAGAGATTTCTTTTGGTGGTATTTGATCACCTCTGCGGTTTTTATTTTTTGCGCTATAAACAAAAATAGAAAAACGACAATTTTGAAAAAATATGTATATTCTTTTACTTCCTGCTATAATAAATATCCAAAAGAAAATATATATATATATAAAAAAAAGTTTTTCTACATAAAGGGCACGTGCCTGTATGTATGTGAGGCTGCATTTGTGGGGCTGCATTTGATGGGCGCTGGTGAGGCTGCATTTGATGGGCACTGGAGAGGCTGCATTGATGGGCGCTGGTGAGGCTGCATTGATGGGCATTTGTGGGGCTGCATTTGGCTGGCGCTGGTGAGGCTGCATTTGATGGACGCTGGTGAGGCTGCATTGATGGGCATTTGTGGGGCTGCATTTGGCTGGCGCTGGTGAGGCTGCATTTGGCTGGCGCTGGTGAGGCTGCATTTGGCTGGCGCTGGTGAGGCTGCATTGATGGGCACTGGTGAGGCTGCATTGATGGGCACTGGAGAGGCTGCATTTGATGGGCACTTCATTATAAAGGTGAGCTATACATGGACAAAATGAGGTTTCGCCTAGAGTGTCAACAATGCTTCCACCAGCCCTGATTGTACAATCTCCTTTAGGTCTACCATCGTCTATTGTGTGCAGGGACATGCCGGATTGGATGGCGGATTGGTTGGCGGATTGGTTGGCGGATTGGATGGCGGATTGGATGGCGGATTGGTTGGCGGATTGGATGGCGGATTGGTTGACGGATTGGTTGACGGATTGGTTGGCGGATTGGATGGCGGATTGGTTGACGGATTGGTTGGCGGATTGGATAGCGGATTGGTTGGCGGATTGGTTGGCGGATTGGTTGGCGGATTGGATAGCGGATTGGTTGACGGATTGGTTGGCGGATTGGATGGCGGATTGGATGGTGGATTGGTTGCCGGATTGGTTTCCGGATTGGATGGTGGATTGGTTGACGGATTGGTTGGCGGATTGGATAGCGGATTGGTTGGCGGATTGGATGGCGGATTGGATGGCGGATTGGATGGCGGATTGGATGGCGGATTGGATGGCGGATTGGTTGCCGGATTGGTTTCCGGATTGGATGGCGGATTGGATGGTGGATTGGATGGTGGATTGGTTGCCGGATTGGATGGCGGATTGGTTGCCGGATTGGATGGTGGATTGGATGGCGGATTGGTTGGCGGATTGGATGGCGGATTGGATGGCGGATTGGTTGCCGGATTGGATGGCGGATTGGTTGCCGGATTGGATGGCGGATTGGATGGCGGATTGGTTGCCGGATTGGATGGCGGATTGGTTGGCGGATTGGTTGCTGGATTGGTTTCCGGATTGGATGGCGGATTGGTTGCCGGATTGGATGGTGGATTGGTTGCCGGATTGGTTTCCGGATTGGATGGCGGATTGGTTGCCGGATTGGATGGTGGATTGGTTGCCGGATTGGTTTCCGGATTGGATGGTGGATTGGTTGCCGGATTGGTTGCCGGATTGGTTTCCGGATTGGATGGTGGATTGGTTGCTGGATTGGTTTCCGGATTGGATGGCGGATTGGATGGCGGATTGGTTGCCGGATTGGATGGTGGATTGGTTGCCGGATTGGTTTCCGGATTGGATGGTGGATTGGTTGCTGGATTGGTTTCCGGATTGGATGGCGGATTGGTTGCCGGATTGGATGGTGGATTGGTTGCCGGATTGGTTTCCGGATTGGATGGCGGATTGGATGGCGGATTGGTTGCCGGATTGGATGGTGGATTGGTTGCCGGATTGGTTGGCGGATTGGTTGGAGGATTGGATGGTGGATTGGTTGGCGGATTGGATGGCGGATTGGATGGCGGATTGGTTGGCGGATTGGTTGCCGGATTGGATGGCGGATTGGATGGCGGATTGGTTGCCGGATTGGATGGCGGATTGGTTGCCGGATTGGATGGCGGATTGGATGGCGGATTGGTTGCCGGATTGGTTTCCGGATTGGATGGCGGATTGGATGGCGGATTGGTTGCCGGATTGGATGGCGGATTGGTTGCCGGATTGGATGGCGGATTGGATGGTGGATTGGTTGCTGGATTGGTTTCCGGATTGGATGGCGGATTGGTTGCCGGATTGGTTTCCGGATTGGATGGCGGATTGGATGGCGGATTGGTTGCCGGATTGGTTTCCGGATTGGATGGCGGATTGGTTGCCGGATTGGATGGCGGATTGGTTGCCGGATTGGTTTCCGGATTGGATGGCGGATTGGTTGCCGGATTGGATGGCGGATTGGTTGGCGGATTGGTTGCCGGATTGGATGGCGGATTGGTTGCCGGATTGGATGGTGGATTGGTTGCCGGATTGGTTTCCGGATTGGTTGGCGGATTGGTTTCCGGATTGGATGGTGGATTGGTTGGCGGATTGGATGGCGGATTGGATGGCGGATTGGTTGGCGGATTGGTTGGCGGATTGGATGGCGGATTGGTTGGCGGGTTGGTTGGCGGATTGGTTGCCGGATTGGATGGCGGATTGGATGGCGGATTGGTTGGCGGATTGGATGGCGGATTGGATGGCGGATTGGATGGCGGATTGGTTGGCGGATTGGTTGGCGGATTGGATGGCGGATTGGTTGGCGGATTGGTTGCCGGATTGGTTGGCGGATTGGATGGCGGAATGGTTGGCGGATTGGATGGTGGATTGGATGGCGGATTGGATGGCGGATTGGATGGCGGATTGGATGGCGGATTGGTTGGCGGATTGGTTGGCGGATTGGATGGCGGATTGGTTGGCGGGTTGGTTGGCGGATTGGTTGGCGGATTGGTTGGCGGATTGGATGGCGGATTGGATGGCGGATTGGTTGGCGGATTGGTTGCCGGATTGGATGGCGGATTGGATGGCGGATTGGTTGGCGGATTGGTTGCCGGATTGGATGGCGGATTTGTTTCCGGATTGGATGGCGGATTGGATGGCGGATTGGTTGGCGGATTGGTTGCCGGATTGGATGGCGGATTTGTTTCCGGATTGGATGGCGGATTGGATGGCGGATTGGTTGGCGGATTGGTTGCCGGATTGGATGGCGGATTTGTTTCCGGATTGGATGGCGGATTGGATGGCGGATTGGTTGGCGGATTGGTTGGCGGATTGGTTGGCGGATTGGTTGGCGGGTTGGATGGCGGATTGGTTGGCGGATTGGTTGCCGGATTGGATGGCGGATTTGTTTCCGGATTGGATGGCGGATTGGATGGCGGATTGGATGGCGGATTGGTTGGCGGATTGGTTGGCGGGTTGGTTGGCGGATTGGATGCCGGATTGGATGGCGGATTGGATGGCGGATTGGATGGCGGATTGGATGGCGGACTGGTTGGCGGATTGGATGGCGGATTGGATGGCGGATTGGTTGGCGGATTGGTTGGCGGATTGGTTGGCGGATTGGTTGGCGGGTTGGTTGGCGGATTGGTTGGCGGGTTGGTTGGCGGATTGGTTGGCGGATTGGTTGGCGGATTGGTTGGCGGGTTGGTTGGCGGATTGGTTGGCGGATTGGTTGGCGGATTGGTTGGCGGGTTGGTTGGCGGGTTGGTTGGCGGGTTGGTTGGCGGATTGGTTGGCGGATTGGTTGGCGGATTGGATGGCGGATTGGATGCCGGATTGGATGGCGGATTGGATGGCGGATTGGATGGCGATTGGTTGGCGGATTGGTTGGACAGACCTCTCTTACGAATGTCTTTTCTTAGGCGAGGAAGATGTTCGAAGGAGAGATGGCGAGCCTACAAGCTATCCTGCAGACAGGAACCGTCCGGGTCCCCAAACCCATGAAGGTTATAGAGCAGCCAGCAGGGGGCGCTCTGCTAGTGATGGAACATATGGACTTCAGAAGTCTCAGCAGGTAGGTAGACGGTCGGCCGCCGCAAAGGAAGACGTGGTTGCAAAAGCTTTCAGTTATATTTTCATTATGATCTACAGAATAATATTATTACTCTCTGTAACTAATAGTAAAAGTATTTGAATGAATACATTGTAACTATAACTGATGAATAAACTTCCTCCGGCAGGCAAATCAGGCGGCCGCGAGGCCCCCTGGGAGCGCGAGGCCTTAGGCGACCGCCCATGAAAAGTTAAAATATCAACACCAATTGTTGCTTGAATATTTAATCCAAGAGAATTCCCTCGCAGTTCATTTTTTGTGCCACAAGATGTCCTCGGTTGGTTGGCCAGCAACGTTCAACCCACTTCCTTTGACCTCAGGTCATCCTGGGCCCGCCCCCACCCTGTGATTGGACAGTGATTATCTCATCTTTAGGGGTTTTTATTTTTTCTTCTCTCTCCAGACATTCGGCAAAGCTGGGAGAGCAGCTGGCGGATCTTCACCTCCATAACCAGAGGCTGCGGGACCAGCTGACCCAGGAGGGCGGGACTGTGGGTAATTATAGGTTCAGTCCAAACCATGGCATTGTAGAGATCCCCCCCCCCCCCTCACTTCCTGTTCTGGTGACAACCGGCGTGTTGGGAAGTGACAGGGTGTCACTGAGACAGGAAGTCAAAAGAAATCTGCAAAATGGAAAGAGAGCAATGAAAGCCTGGAGGAGGGTCTAGTCCCTTGTGTTTCTATTGCTGCCTCCTGTAACATTGTTTCAGCTTTTCTCATTTTCGACACTTTTGTTGCCCCCCCCCCCCCCCCCCCCCCCCCCCCCGTGTTCTGTGATTGGAGAAACTACAAACGTTGAGCCCCCCGGTGCAAGAATCCATGAAGGCCCCCCCCCCTGACCCGCCTCCTCCAAGCCCGGAGCCCTTCCCATTGATCCTGGGGCCCTTTACTCCTATCGCAGGGCCCTTTTATTACAGTCCTGCAGTGGGCTCCCCCTTTACATCCTAGTCTGCAGAGCCCCCCCTTACATTAGAGTCTGCAGAGCCCCCCCTTACATTAGAGTCTGCAGAGCCCCCCTTACATTAGAGTCTGCAGAGCCCCCCCTTGCATTAGAGTCTGCAGGGCCCCCCCCTTACATTAGAGTCTGCAGAGCCCCCCTTGCATTAGAGTCTGCAGAGCCCCCCCTTACATTAGAGTCTGCAGGGCCCCTTTTACTTCAGAGAGTCCGCAGGCCCCCCTCCCCCCACTGAGGAGAAACTCGGTGTGTATTCTAATGATGACTGTGAATGGGGCAGGTATGTATATTTTATTGCAGGAGAGAGACGGAGATTTTTATATGTTTTACTTTTTTCCACTTTAGTGCTTTTTCCTGAATCTAAATATTTTTTTTCCTTTTCTTAAGGTAAAGGGTCCGGTCAGTCCGGGCTCCAGAGTGTGGAGAGGTTTGGTTTCCAGATCCCGACATGCTGCGGATTTCTCCCTCTGGTGAGATTCTTCTATGAGAACTCGAGAGGAACGTTGTAGGGAAGCGATGGGAGGCAGATCTTCCCCTCTATCGATCGACCTCTGTATCGATCTTCTCCTCTATCGATCTTCTCCTCTATGTATCGATCTTCCTATCGATCTTCTCCTCTATGTAGGTATGTAGAAAAAGACAATAAGTCTTGAACTAAGAGAGATTGGACTTTGCAGGCACCAAATGTTAAAATTATTAATATTTTAATTAGAAAATACAAAACTACAAAGATACATAACAATTGCTCTTAATGAAAAGAAAAAGGAAGAAAAACAGACAATAGGATAAACAGTAGAGCTCAAATCCTAACACTTTCTGAAGACACCGCTATTAGCCACAGGGCTGGATGTATAGAATACACTGGAGGCACTGGGTGGCGTTGTAACTTCAAAAGATGATACAGGATGAGTTCTGATTAAAATGGGGTTCAGCTCGACATGTTTCGCGACGTCGTCGCTTCTTCGGGAGCTTCGATATACGGTGCTTAATAGGTTTGAAAAATGCTCAACAGCGTCCAAGATGCAATTCGTAATCAGACAATCCACCTTGTGGGGTGGAGTCTGGTGCTACAGGTCACAACCACAATCACCATACACCGTCGGGCAATGTATAACTAGTTGGGGTATCTTGTAGAGAGAGTGTAACAGCCTGGACGGAAACAGAACAGTTCAAATAGCCAAAAAAACATACGGATGAAAAAGCAATGTGAGGACAAAAGATGGAAGAATGTCTGCAAGAGTCTTCTCTTGGATGTAAAAAAGCCAAGAAATATATCATCAATCTTGATTGGAAAATGAATTTGGAAGCTGGAGTGAGGATTAACTCAAAAAAGGCCACTAGATGGCACTGCAGCAGCAATGAAAAGTTTATCGAAGCTCCCGAAGAAGCGACGACGTCGCGAAACATGTCGAGCTGAACCCCATTTTAATCAAAACTCATCCTGTATCATCTTTTGAAGTTACAACGCCACCCAGTGCCTCCAGTGTATTCTATACATCCAGCCCTGTGGCTAATAGCGGTGTCTTCAGAAAGTGTTAGGATTTGAGCTCTACTGTTTATCCTATTGTCTGTTTTTCTTCCTTTTTCTTTTCATTAAGAGCAATTGTTATGTATCTTTGTAGTTTTGTATTTTCTAATTAAAATATTAATATTAATAATTTTAACATTTGGTGCTCTCTTAGTTCAAGACTTATTGTCTTTTTCTACATACCTACATAATCAAGGATGTGGCACTTTTATATTAATGGGTGTTTCATTACCACCCTAGGGCAATTGTAATTCTAAATACAACCTTCTCCTCTATGTATCGATCTACCCCTCTATCGATCTACCTCTCTATCGATCGACCCCTCTATCGATCTACCTCTCTATCGATCTGCTTACCTCTCTATCGATCGATCTACCTCTGTATCAATCGACCCCTCTATCGATCGACCCCTCTATCGATCTACCCCTCTATCGATCTACCCCTCTATCGATCTACCCCTCTATCGATCTACCTCTCTATGTATCGATCTACCTCTCTATGTATCGATCTACCTCTCTATCGATCTACCCCTCTATCGATCGACCTCTGTATCGATCGACCTCTGTATCGATCTACCCCTCTATCGATCTACCTACCTCTCTATCGATCTACCTCTCTATCGATCGACCCCTCTATCGATCTACCTCTCTATCGATCTGCTTACCTCTCTATCGATCGATCTACCTCTGTATCAATCGACCCCTCTATCGATCGACCCCTCTATCGATCTACCCCTCTATCGATCTACCCCTCTATCGATCTACCCCTCTATCGATCTACCTCTCTATGTATCGATCTACCTCTCTATGTATCGATCTACCTCTCTATCGATCTACCCCTCTATCGATCTACCCCTCTATCGATCTACCTCTCTATCGATCTACCTCTCTATCGATCTACCTCTGTATTGATCTACCCCTCTATCGATCGACCTCTGTATCGATCGACCTCTGTATCGATCGACCTCTGTATCGATCTACCCCTCTATCGATCTACCTACCTCTCTATCGATCTACCTCTCTATCGATCTACCTCTCTATCGATCTACCTCTCTATCGATCGACCCCTCTATCGATCTACCTCTCTATCGATCTACCCCTCTATAGGTCTACCTATCCATCTATCGATCTACCCCTCTATGTATCGATCTACCCCTCTATCGATCTACCTATCCATCGATCGATCTATTGATCTTTCAGGAGAATGATTGGCATGAAGATTGGGTGACATTCTACACCCGGCAGCGTCTGCAGCATCAGCTGAACCTCCTGGAGGAATCCTCGGGGGACAGGGAGGCGCGGGAGCTCTGGTCTCAGCTCCAGGTAGGTCGGATTAGTGAGCAATCTCTCTAAGGATCTGTAAAGTGGATTATTATGGGATGTTCTTTTCACCGCAAACCGCCATGATTGTACATCGGCAAGTTGACATAGAATACCGGGAATTATTTTCTGAAGCGCTGGGCGGTCTCCGCTGCGAATTCACCGCGAGATCACTTTTATCGGCGGCGGGAGAGGTGCCCACCCCCGTCCCGACGCGTTTCAATGTTAAAAATGAATTTGAACGAGAAAAAAATTCCACCCCGCTCCTTTTATTCATTTCTTAGTCCCTGCGGTCGGAAATGAAAGTCGATTTGTCGCCCTAATTATTAGATAATTAAATGTTCTGAAATCCAAAACATCTTTTAAATCATTTCTACTTGTGTCTGGCCAGCTTGGTGAGGAGATTCCCCCGAGTGTGGGAATAAGGAAGGGCAACGCTTGTCTAGATTTGGCTACAAAACGTTGTTTCTCTCTCTTCTCAGAATCTTCCCAAATGTTCTTGTTTCGTCTTCTCCTTACAGCTGAAGATCCCGCAGCTCTTTGCCGGCGTTGAGATTGTGCCGTCCCTCCTCCACGGGGATCTCTGGGGCGGAAACGTGGCAGAAATCGACACCGGCCCCGTGATATTCGACCCCGCCTCTTTCTACGGCCACTCGGAATTCGAGCTGGCGATCGCCGGCATGTTTGGGGGGTTCGGGTCTTCCTTCTACTCGGCCTACCACACCAAGATACCCAAGGGCCCCGGCTGCGACAAGAGGCTGAAGCTGTACCAGCTCTTCCACTACCTCAACCACTGGAACCACTTTGGCGGCGGCTACAGAGGGTCGTCCTTGAGCACCATGAGAAGTCTTCTGAAGTGAAGAAGCCGCCGGTTTCGGGACTTTTGGAGGTCCATGAAGAACACAATGAGGGTCCAGAGCTTGACGAGCACTCCTCCCCCTAGAATCACTCACGCATGCTTCCAGCATAGGTGTGCGCACAGGGTGTGCCGGGCGTGCCCAGGCACACCCTAATCACCCTGAGCAGCACAGATTCCCCCGAATGACCTGGCTCCCATCTTTCCCGCCGAAGCGCTGCCAGCTTCCCTCCTCTCCTATTGGCTGTTGCTGCTGGGATGTTTGAGGAGTGGGGAAGGGGCACACCTATGGCTTCCAATGACCAACTTATGGAGAGACACAGATTGGCCTGCAGGGGGAAGAGACTGGAAGAGGAACAGAAGTGTAATTGTTCCTCAGATATTCATTGGCTGCTCAAATCTGTTAGACTTTCCCCATCTGCCATGAAGGACATCGGTGGTCGGGGCGCTCAGACTTTATTTTATGTCTCTTCTTCTTCTTCTAAGTCTTGGTTGTGCTTTTCAAGAAAGAATAAAATTTCCCCATCGTTTGGGTTTTCTTCCATCGCTCTTTACAGTTCCCTTTCATCTTCAGTTGATAACAAGCAGAATTGTAATATGTATATGGGGGGGGGGGGGGGGCGGGGCGCAATAAATCTGACCGCCAACCTTCCCTCCAGTCCGATGTGTCCGCCATAATGGCGCAGTAGTAAAAAAAAAAAAAATTAATAAAAATGCCATAAAACTATCCCCTATTTTGTAAACGCTATAACTTTTGCGCAAACCAACCGATAAACGCTTATTGCGAATACGTATCGGACTAAACTGAGGAAAAACATTTTTTTTATATATTTTTGGGGATATTTATTATAGCAAAAAATAAAAAATATTGATTTTTTTTCAAAATTGACGCTCTTTTTTTGTTTATAGCGCAAAAAATAAAAACCGCAGAGGTGATCAAATACCACCAAAAGAAATCTCTATTTGTGGGAAAAAAAGCACGCCAATTCTGTTTGGGAGCCACGTCGCACGACCGCGCAATTGTCAGTTAAAGCGACGCAGTGCCGAATCGCAAAAACTGGCCGGGTCCTTTACCTGCATTTTGGTCCGGGGCTGAAGTGGTTAAGGAGATGCTGTCATGTGATTTACGTGTTATAAATGTGATTTGTAGCTTTTGCAACTTCTGTGGTTTTGACAAAGCACTTCCACAGTGTGAAACGCGTCCACGCGCTAAACAACTGGAACCACTTTGGATTGGAGTTCAGAGGAGTCACTGAGAACTTCATGAGATTCCTCCTCCGGGTTTTGTGAAAACAATATCGGGAGTTTTATATATAAATAACAATAAAGACATTTTCCGGCCCAAAAATGTCATCAGTTTTTTTTTACAGCTGCTGTTTGGGGCTTTTGGTGTTTTTTTTTATTTTTATTTTTTTAACTGCCTTTAACCAATTCAGCCCCAGGCCACTTATTGCGATTCAACTGACAATTGCGCGGTCGTGCGACGTGGCTCCCAAACAAAATTGACGTCCTTTTTTTTCCCACAAATAAAGATTTCTTTTGGTGGTATTTGATCGCCTCTGCGGTTTTTATTTTTTGCGCTATAAACAGAAATAGAGCGACCATTTTGAAAAAAAAATGCAATATTTTATACTTTTTGCTATAATAAATATCCCTCCAAAAATACGTATTCTTCTACCTATGTTTGTAAAAAAAATTGCAATAAGCGTTTTATTGATTGGTTTGTGCAAAAGTTATAGCGTTTACAAAATAGGGGATCGAATTATGGATTTTTTTCAATATTTTTTTTTTTACTAATAATGGCGGCGATATGCGTTTTTAAAATTTTTATCGTGACTGCGACTTTATGGCGGACACATCGGACACTTTTGACGCTATTTTGGGACCATTGACATTTTTACAGCAACCAGTGCTATAAAAATGCACTGATTACTATGTAAATGTCACTGGCAGAAAAGGGGTAAGGGCCCTTAACCCTAACTGCACCATTTTTGTTGCGAGTATCGATACCCTTTCTTTAGTACTTGCCGATACCGGCCGGCAACTGTTTTCTTTACATTTCAGCTGCCAGCAATGGTACAAAGCACTGAAAAGTAATTTACCTATACAATACAAACTGTGAAAAAAAAAAAAAAAAAAGATTTCGTTGAAATTATATAATACAAAATGTAAAAAAAAAAAAACAGATTTAGTTGAAATGAAAGAAAACAAAATGTGAAATAAAAACAGATTTAGTTGAAATGAAAGAAAACAAAATGTGAAATAAAAACAGATTTAGTTGGGATTATAGAATACAAATTGTGAAAAAAAAAAAATGGATTTAGTTGGAATTATGGAATGTGGTTGGTCGGCTTTTTTTTTTTTTTATTTTTTTTTTTTTAACCTGAACCAAAATCTGTACACCCAAAACACAAACACCACACAGACAAAAATGTATGCAAATAAATCTTTATTTTCCACTCGATACACCCGGAAGCCCCAGGCCAAGGGAGCCGCAGCGTTACATTCCAAGATGAGGACTGCAAAAAGTCCCTAACTATATATAAATATATATATATATGAAGTATATTTACATAATGTATTACAAAAAATGTAAAACATTTACGTACAGCATATATTTTTAATTTTTTTATTAAAGTACAGTGTGTGTATATATGTGTGTGTGTGTGTGTATATATATTTATTAATTAGTGTGTATGTATTACATATATATTAAAATTTAATTCTATTTCTTTCTACAGTACATTATTTTATTATATGTATTGTTATAAGGCAAATACTGTGTGTGTGTATATTTTATATATATATATATATATATATATATATAGCGCTAGAGATATATTTTTTAAATCATAATTTTATTATATATATATATATATATATATATATATATATATATATATATATATATATATATATATATATATATATATTAAAAATAACATAATTTAAGAAAAAAACAAAACAATTATATATATATAAAAAATATTATTATATTTTATAAAGTATAAATATATTATATACTGTATATGCTGTACCTCTTCCTTATTTTGTTTTGTTGACAATCTTAGTCCTGTCAGCCAATAAAAATGTTTTACCCCCATATATTATTATATTACAAATATATAATAAAATGTATCTATATATAATAAAATAAATTAATAAAAAAAATATATATATATATAAAAATAACATAATTTAAAAAAAGATTTTTTATATATATATATATATATATATATATATATATATATATATATATATATATTTATCATGTTTTACCCCATATATATTAGATTAGATTATATATTTGTAATCCCATACAAAAGGCCAATGGGTGATTCGGTTATATCTGAAATACCATTGGCTGGTCTGACCCTTGAATTTGTGGTTTAATTTTTTTCCCTGTAGTAGTCTAGTGCATGGGTGCTCAACCTGTGGCTCTCCAGCTGTTGCGGAACTACAATTCCCATGAGGCATTGCAAGCCGCTGACAGGTACAAGCATGTCTCCCAAAGGCTGAGGCATTATGGGAATTGTAGTTTTGCAACAGCTGGAGAGCCACAGGTTGAGCACCCATGGAGTGCATAGGTAGCCAATAAAAAGAGTTGATTGGTTAAGGTGCAAGTGCAGCAAATAAAAATGATACACAATATTCATTGGCTAAGGCATTGACAGAGGGACCCCTGTACAAGAGCAGTGCCCCCTCCCCCCCAACTAGTGTCTATCAATTGACAGGTAGACAGAAGTGAGTGTCCAGGTCTATGTGATGGTGAGAGGGGTCCCAACACCCATCTAGCGTTGATAGGCTCTTAAGTCTCAGGGGGCCCCTGTGCAGTCCACCCTTGCCGGTGCCGTCTATGGTTGATGTCAAGCCATCATTGAAAACTTCCTAACTTCTGATTCTCAACCAGCAGTCCTCTTGGTCCTCTAGAACACCAAAAGCAGCATGGAGGGGCTCCGTAAAGACGGTGGAAAAAGTGTGCAAGTGTCTGATTTGGTTCCCCAGCTCATAAAAGGACAGCCGTCCACCTTCGTAATCCAGGTAGACCCTGAATCTCCGACCCAGGCTCTGGAAGGGTATGAGGAGCTCTTCTCCATCGTGTATCACCGAGTACTGATTGCGATATCTGGTTAGACACCAGGACCTGGCGTTTTCTCCCAGCCACGAATGGTCCCCATGCCTGTCTATGGAGGGGTACGCCAGGCCCATCATCCAGTCTCCCAGTTCGCTGGTCTCCACTTCCCAGAAGTGCCGCCCTGATGAGAAGCTCTTGCAGCTTATCACTTGGCCGTCCTCAAACCTCTCTGGTGATTCTGGATAATACTGGTCTGTCTGGGGCAACAACGCCATTTTCCTGTCCGGTGACACGGCTATGTTGGCTGCTGCTGTGTTTACATCCAGAACTATGTCTGAAGCTTCGAGGATGGAGATCTTTGAGGAAAGATTGTTCACAATGTCCGACAGTCCTAAGTGAATGGTCTCCAAGGTCAGACCTTCATCCAGGTCTCCTGTGCCAAGACTCCGGATATCGCCTCTATTTAGGAAACGTTTATCCCATTCCTCGGGGGTGCGAAAGTCCAACTTCTGCTCCTGCAAGATCCCTATTGGGTCGGCCATGTTGCACAGCTCCTCGAGGTGTTGTCTCTTTCTGGACAGCTCGTCCTTCTTGACTTGGAGAGGCTTGATCAGACCTGAGACATGCTGGGAAAACTCCTCGCCCCCTCTGAAGACCTCGGTCAGGACTCTTTTCTCCAGATCTTCCAGTTGCCTCCGGATGTTTCTGAACAGAGCAGTTGCCTTGTCTGCTAAGTCGAGGACCTTTTCTTCCCTTTCTCTGACCTTCTCCTGAAAATTCCAGATCTGACCATCAATGTCCTCTTCCTTGGAGGCCAATACATCGAGAAGCTTCCTCAGCTTTCCCTTCTTCTTCTCAGATGCTTCATCGATCAGCTCCACCTCGTGCTCCGCAGGGCAGCAGTCGACACAAATCAATTTTTCATCATCGTAACAATAAAGCATCAGCTTTTTTTTGTGGAAGGAGCATTTTCGATCTTCCAGGGAGGCAGCGGGATCGATTAGGATGTGCTGGTCTGATTTGCTGTGGGCTTTCAGGTGGTCGTGGCACAAAGAACTTTCGCAGCGCAGACACGTTTTCACCGCGGGTGCCGGAGAATCCACGCAGAACGTGCACAGAACGGCGAATCCCTCCGATTCCGGCTGCTCGGAGTAGAACATCTCCACTATGTTTTGGAGGTTGCTGTTGGCTTGCAGAGCCGGACAGTCCGGGAATTCCGCTCGGCACTCTGGGCAGGAATAGACTCCGGAAGCATCTTGTGCCCCCAGTGCCTGAGCGATGCAAGCCCGGCAGAAGTTGTGCCCGCAGGTCAGGGTTACCGGCACGGCAAAGA
>NC_053500.1:146839858-146897358 GCF_905171775.1 Rana temporaria | reverse complement strand
TATGTAATATTTACATACTATAATGTTTAAAGTAATATCAAGATGTCGACCAGGCAACTACAGACCAGTCTGACATCAATAGTATGTAATGTTTTGAAGGGAATTGTAAGGAACTATGGGCCAGATTCACAAAAGAGATACGACGGCGTATCTCCTGATACGCCGTCGTATCTCTGTGATCCGCCCGTCCTAACTATGCGGCTGATTCATAGAATCAGTTACGCATAGATAGCCCTAAGATCCGACAGGTGTAATTGACTTACACCGTCGGATCTTAGGCTGCAATTCTAGGCCGGCCGCTAGGTGGCGAGGCCATTGCGGTCGGCGTAGAATATGCAAATGACTAGTTACGGTGATTCACGAACATCCACGTTACCCGTCGCTCTAACTTTACGTCGTTTCCGTCGAGATACGCCGCGTAAAATTTGCGCTGAGCCCTAGGTGTTCTAAGCAATGTTAAGTATGGCCGTCATTCCCGCGTCGAAATTTGAAATTTCACGTCGTTTGCGTAAGTCGTCCGTGAATGGTGCTGGACGCCATTTACGTTAACGTCGAAACCAATGACGTCCTTGCAAAGTCATTTAGCGCAATGCACGTCGGGAAATTTTAGGTGACGGAGCATGCGCAGTACATTCGGCGCGGGAACGCGCCTAATTTAAATGGTCCCCGCCCCATTTGAATTAGGCGGGCTTGCGCCGGGCGGATTTACGCTACGCCGCCGCAAGTTAACAGGCAAGTGCTTTGTGAATCAAGCACTTACGCTGAAAACTGTAATGTAAATGTAGCGTAGGGTGATTCTACCTGAATCTGGCCCTATATTACCAAAAGTATTGGGTTTAGGAGGGTGTCTATGGGAATGGGTACTGACTAAGTGGCATCAATATTCCAAAAAAAGGATCAAGATGTCTACCAGGTAGTTTCAGACCATTCAGCCTGACATCAATAGTATGTAATATTTACATACTATAATGTTTAAAGTAATATCATGATGTCGACCAGGCAACTACAGACCAGTCTGACATCAATAGTATGTAATGTTTTGAAGGGAATTGTAAGGAACTATATATAAAAATATTGTCTGCAGTAATCTTATTAGAAGTAGCCACCATGGCTGTACAGAAGAACATTCTTATCAGACCAACCCGTAAATGTTCTTTGAGGAAACGAGTAATAATTTACACAGAGGAAGGCCAATTAATGTCGTTTATCTGGATTTTGCGAAAGCATTCGATACAAATAAAGGTCTATTGCCGCTGAGTACTTTACTCTATGGACATGTTCCTGTAACCAGCTTTCTATCTATGTGCCTACAATGATAAATCTCCCTTTCTCCAAATGGCCCGGGGGTTGTGAGCGGTGTGCCCTCGGGGGTTGTGAGCGGTGTGTGCCCCCGGGGTCTGTCTTGGGACCAACGTGTTTAGCTTGTTTATTAATGATATTGAGGTTGGAAGTAATAGTTCAATTTCGGCGTTTGCTGAAGATACCAAACAATGCAGGTAATAAATTCAGTAGAGGGGATGGCAACCTTGACAAAACCGGGGGATGGGGAATTACATTGCAGATGAGGTTTAATGCAGGAAATTTGTAAAGTTATGCGCCTGGGTGCTAAAAAATACACACGCAAAATAGTCCTTAGGAGGGGCTCTTCTGGGGGAGTCGGAGATGGGAAAGGACTCGGGGGGGGGGGGGGGGGGTCCTTGCAGATAACAGACTCAGCAATGCTAAGCGGCAGCTAACAAAGCAGAAAACTTTCATTGCATTAAAAGAGGGAATAGATAAACTAGTCATTTTACTCCATCATAAGACACAGGTTGAGCTCGTGTATGAGGTTCAGCTTGTGTATGAGGTTCAGCTCCTGTATGAGGTGCAGCTTGTGTATGATGTTCAGCTTGTGTATGAGATTCAGCTCTTGTATGAGATTCAGCTCTTGTATGAGGTTCAGCTCGTGTATGAGGTTCAGCTCGTGTATGAGGTGCAGCTCGTGTATGAGGTGCAGCTCGTGTATGAGGTTCAGCTCGTGTATAAGGTTCTGCTCGTGTGTGAGGTGCAGCTTGTGTATGAGGTTCAGCTCGTGTATGAGGTTCTGCTCGTGTATGTGGTTCAGCTCTTGTATGAAGTTCAGGTCGTGTATGAGATTCAGCTCGTGTATGAGGTTCAGCTCTTGTATGAGATTCAGCTCTTGTATGAGGTTCAGCTCGTGTATGAGGTTCAGCTCGTGTATGAGGTTCAGCTCGTGTATGAGGTTCAGTTCAGCTCTTGTATGAGGTTCAGCTCGTGTATGAGGTTCAGCTCGTGTATGAGATTTAGATCGTGTATGAGATTTAGATTGTGTATGAGATTTAGATTGTGTATGAGATTTAGATTGTGTATGAGATTTAGATTGTGTATGAGGTTCAGCTCCTGTATGAGGTTCTGCTCGTGTATGAGGGTCAGCTTGTGTATGAGGGTCAGCTCGTGTATGAGGTTCTGCTCGTGTATACGGTTCAGCTTGTGTATGAGGTTCTGCCCTTGTATGATGTTCTGCTCGTGTTCGATGGGCACAGTGACTGCGTTTAATAGCTACAGTGGTGACAATTTATGGGCACAGTGCTGGCAATTTATGGGTACAGTGGCTGCATTTAATGGGCACGGTGGTGGCAATTGATGGGTACAGTGGCTTCGTTTGATGGGCACAGTGGCTGCAATTGTGTTTTTTTTTCTTCCAGTTTGTTTGCGCCCCCCCCCCCAAAAATAATCATCAAAGCGATTTTATTTATGTAACATAGTGGAATGGTGATGCTCGGTGAGCGTATATTTTATTTACTTAAGTTCTTACACTTTGTTCCCCTTTCAGATTACATTGTAACAAATGTTTGTGTGACTTTAAGGTAAGATGAAGAAGGGTTGATGGGCGGGGGGGGGGGGGGGGGGCACAAATTAGCACAGCAGTGACTTTTCCCCAGGGTTCCGATCACTAAAAATTAGAATGATATTGAACAGGTGAACCTAATAAAGTGGCCGGTGAGTCTCTCTCCCTATCTCTCTGTGTGTCTGTCTCTCTCTATCTCTCTCTCTATCTGTCTCTCTGTGTGTCTGTCTCTATCTCTATCTCTCTCTCTATATCTCTCTCTCTCTATATCTATCTCTCTCTCTCTCTCTCTATCTCTCTCTCTCTCTCTATCTCTCTCTCTCTCTCTCTCTCTCTCTCTCTCTATCTCTATATCTATCTCTCTCTCTCTATCTATATATATCTCTATCTATCTCTATATCTCTCTATATCTATCTCTATCTATCTATCTATCTATCTATCTATCTATCTATCTCTCTCTCTCTCTCTCTCTCTCTCTCTCTCTCTCTCTCTATCTATCTATCTATCTATCTCTCTATCTATCTATCTATCTATCTCTCTATCTATCTATCTATCTATCTCTCTATCTATCTCTCTCTCTCTCTCGCTCTCTAAAGCTCTCTCTGTCTCTGTGTCTCTCTCTCTCTCTCTCTCTCTCACTCTGTATCTCTCTATCTATCTATCTCTCTCTCTCTCTCTCTCTCTCTCTCTCTCTCTCTCTCTCTCTCTATCTCTATCTCTCTCTCTCTCTCTATCTCTCTCTCTCTCTCTCTCTCTCTCTCTCTATATCTCTCTATATCTATATCTCTCTATATCTATCTCTCTCTATATCTATCTTTGTATCTATCTCTCTCTCTAATATATCTATCTGTCTATCTCTCTATCGGAGGAGTATAAGGAAGACGACGAAACGTATCAGTGATTTGCATGCTTTGCGCACGGCGCGGCTTCCACAACATTAATGTTAAATTATTAGAACGATTAAAATCCCGTCTATAAGTCGGGGAGTAATATGTGTGAATTACGGTCTAATTACTGTTATTTTATCCGCCTATAACGATGATTACTGGCCTGTGACATTTATGATTACCCTCTAGGAAGACGGAGCTTATGGATTATTACAGTAATCATATATTTATATAAATAGTCATTAAGGATGTAAACTTTCAGCCTCGTCAGCGCCGCGCCGCGGGTCGCACAGAACTGCTGGTTTGGTAAAGATGAAAATAAATGCAGTTTTTTTTGGCTGAGTATATAAAGTCATTCGGAGAAAGTTGCTACAGTATCTGATTTCCATATAGAAGACATTTCTGTGCGTGTCACCAGTCCTCAAGGTGACACCCAACACACCGAACCGAGATGTCAGCTGGAAGACCCGACGTAACCCGGGGTAACGGGGAGGAGTTTTGTTGGCTGCAGATGAACGTTAAGCCAATCCGAGCCACAAATACAATTTATATGGATACACCTTAATAAAATGGGAGTGGTTGGTGATATTAACTTACTGTTTGTGGAACATTAGTATATGTGAGGGGGGGAAACTTTTCAAGATGCGTGGTGACCATGGCGGCCATTTTGAAGTTGGCCATTTTGAATCCAACTTTTGTTTTTTCAATAGGAAGAGGGTCATGTGACACATCAAACTTATAGTGAATTTCACAAGAAAAACAATGGCGTGCTTAGTTTTAACGTAACTTTATTCTTTCATTAGTTATTTACAAGTTTCTGACCACTTATAAAATGTGTTCAATGTGCTCTTCAGTGACATGCGGCGAGTGCTACGCTGAGGGCTCTTGCTGAATGAAGCTAGGACAGCCACTGATGTTTCTTCATTAGACCCCTTTCACACTGGATACGCCTATAGCGGAGCGTTAAAATCGCGGTAAATTTGCGATAAAACGCCGCTATTTTATATAGCGGTGCAATCAGAGGTGCGATCGCACCTCAACACCGGAAAATACAACCCACCCCCGTCTCCAGGTCCCTGTGAAGTTCTATGAGGCGTGGATATAAGAAGAAGACATTGGAGGAGGAGATACGAAAATGGATGATGAGAAATAGAAAAGTGTTATAGTAATCCACATCCTAACAAAAAAAAAAAAAAAACAGAGAAACCTGCAAGACAATAGATATAATGTGCTAGCATGCATCATATACTAGCACCTTATGAATTGCTTACCTTAGAACGAATCCCTCCAGCAGGCAGTGGCGGCTGGTGCTCAAAATTTTTGGGGGGCGCAAACAAACTGGAAAATTCTGAAAAAAAACAAAACATCAATTGTAGCCATTGTGCCCATCAGATGCAGCCGCTGTGCCATCAAACGCAGCCACTGTGTCCATCAAAAGCAGCCACTGTGCCCATTAAACGCAGCCACTGTGCCCATCAATTGTCACCACTGTGCCATCAAAAGCAGCCACTGTGCCCATCAAAAGCAACCACTGTGCCCATCAAAAGCAGCCACTGTGTCCATCAAAAGCAGCCACTGTGCCCAAACGCAGCCACTGTGCCCATCAAACGCAGCCACTGTGCCCATCAAACGCAGCCACTGTGCCATCAAACGCTGCTACAGTGCCCATCAAACGCAACCACCGTAGCCAAACGCTGCCACTGTGCCCATCAAATGCAGTCACTGTGCCCATCAAACGCAGTCACTGTGCCCCATCAAACACAATCACTGTGCCCCATCAAACGCTGCCACTGTGCCATCAAAGCTGCCACTGTGCTCATCAAACACAGCCACTGTGCTCATGAAACGCAGCGACTGTGCCCCATCAAAAGCTGCCACTGTGTCCATCAAAAGCAGCCACTGTGCCCATCAAACGCAGCCACTGTGCCCATCAAACGCAGCCACTGTGCCATCAAACGCTGCTACAGTGCCCATCAAACGCAACCACCGTAGCCAAACGCTGCCACTGTGCCCATCAAATGCAGTCACTGTGCCCATCAAACGCAGTCACTGTGCCCCATCAAACACAATCACTGTGCCCCATCAAACGCTGCCACTGTGCCATCAAAGCTGCCACTGTGCTCATCAAACGCAGCCACTGTGCTCATGAAACGCAGCGACTGTGCCCCATCAAAAGCTGCCACTGTGCCCAAACGCTGCCACAGTACCCATCAAACGCTGCCACTGTGCCATCAAACACTGCCACAGTGCCCATCAAAGCTGCCACTGTACCCATCAAACGCAGCCACTGTACCCATCAAACGCAGCCACTGTGTCATCAAAGCTGCCACTGTGCCCATCAAACGCAGCCACTGTGCCCATTAAATGCTACTAGTGTGCCCCCCGCAGTCTGCCCGGCACTTACCCTGTCTCGGTGGGGCAGCGGGTTAGGGCATCAAGCGGGGTTCTCCATGCGTCTCCTGCCTTCCTCATCTCCCTTCCTCTCCTCCTGATAGGTGTCCGATAGCGGCGCCTGACGTTTCAGCCAATCGGGGTGACGGGTAACCAGACCCGAGCACCTGATTGGTGGAGAGGCGGGTTCAGTGTTAGGAAAGCGGATATTAATTCACTCATCTAACACAACGCCGAGTGAACTGCGAGGGGCAAGCATGGCGCCTCGCTGTTTACCTATTCTGATGCCTATTAGAGAAAATTTCTTCATTACATTTGGCCAAAATGTATTCCGCTACAAAAAATCCCAATTAGTGTCTATTGATTGGTTAGCATGAAAGTTGTGGCGTCTACAAACAACGGTACAGTATATATATTTCTACATATATCTATATACTGGAATTTGTATTATATATTTTATATACTGGTCATTCCTAAGAAACTGAAATCATTCTACTAAGCGTCCACTAGATGGCAGGGTTGGATCAGAACTTACAGGTGACAATTTTCTATTGCCTCTATAATAAAATTATTATTTTTATTAATAGTGCAAATCAGTTAATCAGTAAATAGATATTAATTTGTAGATCCCCCAAGGAAGCTGCGGTCTCTTTGTGCGTCTAGCTCTGGTCTATGAATTATTCTGGGAGCTCAGGATTAAGGCAGAGAAGTTGGACATCTTGCTTTGCTATTGTACCTGGGAGTGCGCTCAATAAATTCTGCCCATTCCCCTGAAGAAGAAACATAAACATGAAGAGCGATCTGGAAAGACGTGTCCAGAATCTTTTATCGCAACCTTAGGAGTCCCTGGGATGGAGCAGGAGGGAAAGGTAGAGAGAGAGAGAGATGGCCAATAGGGTGAGGGGGAGAGAAGTGAGCTAAGGACAGGCAGAGAGAAGACTAACCCCCCCCCCCCCGGTGTGAGAAGTGCTTGATCTTCAGTGGGAGGCTGAAACGCGCTGAGGTGTGAAGAAGAGCAGCAGTGATCCCTCTGGTTCATCATCTCCATCTTTCTGCAACTTTTACTTCAGTTTTTTTTCTCTATTCTCTTCTTTTCCCCCCGTTTCCTTATCCCTTTCCACTTTCCTTATTCCCCTCTCTCCCCCCTTTCCTTATTCCTCTCTCTCTCCCCCCCTTTCCTTATTCCCCTCTCTCCCCCCTTTCTTATTCCACGCCCTCTCCCCCCCTTCCCTTATTTCCCCCCTCCCCCCCTTTCCTTATTCCTCTCTCTCTCCCCCCCTTTTCCAAATTGCCCTCCCTCTCCCCCCCTTTCCTTATCCCCCCCCTTTCCTTATTCCCCTCTCTCTCCCCCCTTTCCTTATTCCTCTCCCCCCCCTTTCCTTATTCCTCTCTCCCCCCTTTCCTTATTCCCCTCCCTCTCCCCCCCTTTCCTTATTCCCCTCCCTCTCCCCCCTTTCCTTATTCCCCTCTCTCTCCCCCCTTTCCTTATTCCCCTCTCTCTCCCCTCCCTCTCCCCCCCTTTCCTTATTCCCCTCTCTCTCCCCCCTTTCCTTATTCCCCCCTCTCTCTCCCCCCTTTCCGTATCCCCCCCCTTTCCTTATTCCCCTCTCTCTCCCCCCTTTCCGTATCCCCCCCTTTCCTTATTCCTCTCTCTCCCCCCTTTCCTTATTTCCCCCCCCCCCTTTCCTTATTCCTCTCTCTCTCCCCCCTTTCCTTATTCCCCTCTCTCTCCCCCCTTTCCTTATTCCTCTCTCCCCCTTTTCCTTATTCCTCTCTCCCCCCTTTCCTTATTCCTCTCTCTCTCTCTCCCCCTTTTCTTATTCCCCTCCCTCTCCCCCCTTTCCTTATTCCCCTCTCTCTCCCCCTTTCCTTATTCCCCTCTCTCTCCCCCTTTCCTTATTCCCCTCTCTCTCACCCCTTTCCTTATCCCCCCCCCTTTCCTTATTCCTCTCTCTCTCCCCCCCTTTCCTTATCCCCCCCCCCCCTTTCCTTATTCCTCTCTCTCTCCCCCCGTTTCCTTATTCCTCTCCCCCCCCTTTCCTTATTCCTCTCTCTCTCCCACTTTCCTTATTCCTCTCTCTCTCTCTCCCCCCCCCTTTTCCAAATTGCCCTCCCTCTCCCCCCTTTCCTTATTCCCCCCCTTTCCTTTTTCCCCTCTCTCCCCCACTTTCCTTATTCCCCCCTCTCCCCCCTTTCCTTATTCCCCTCTCTCCCCCCTTTCCTCTCTTTCTCTCTCTCTCTCTCTCCCCCCTCCTTTTTTCTTTCCCTTTCTCTCCCCCTGTCTCTTGTTTTCCTTTCCTCCTTTTCACGTTTCCTTATTTCTCTCTCCTTTTCTTCCCCCCACCCTATTTCTCTTTTTTTTTTCAAAATACAAAAAGGAAAGATTTTTGTCCTCCAGATATGGAGATTAAAGTGTATCTGATAGAAGGCGAGAAAAACTCGGAGTATCTCTGTGCCGATCCAATGACTGAACTTTTTCCCCTCTATGTAAATCACATGCAGTCATCTGTGTCTCGGGATATTTTCTTCAGAAGATCAGAAGATGCTGATGATACAAAAAGTGATTCCCATCATTATCATTACTGGGGAAAAAACATTAAAGTCTGAATCGCGCCCCATTACGCGTTGTGTGTTCTCCGGGGAATTATTAGCAATTGGCGGGTAAATTTCCTTCTGCGGATTGAAGTTTCCTTGTAAGAATGGCGACCGAAGCGGCCGCCTGGAACTCTGTAAAAGAAGAAAAGTCCCATCCAGTGACACCCCCGTCATTCCATTAGATCATCAATGAAAAAATACATTTTCTTTTTCTATAGCGCAAAAAATAAATGAAAAAATTGCAGAGGTGATCAAATACCACCAAAATAAAATGTATATTTGTTGGAAAAAAAGGACGTCAATTTTATTTGGGTACAACGTCGCACGACCGCGCAATTAAAATAACGCAAAGAATGGCCTGGTGTCATAAGCCTAGGCAAGAAACAGGAAGTGGGCTGTATAAGGAAACAGGAAGTGGGCTGTATAAGGAAACAGGAAGTGGGCTGTATAAGGAAACAGGACGAGGGCTGTATAAGGAAACAGGAAGTGGGCTGTATAAGGAAACAGGACGAGGGCTGTATAAGGAAACAGGACGAGGGCTGTATAAGGAAACAGGACGAGGGCTGTATAAGGAAACAGGACGAGGGCTGTATAAGGAAACAGGAAGTGGGCTGTATAAGGAAACAGGAAGTGGGCTGTATAAGGAAACAAAGTGGGCTGTATAAGGAAACAGGAAGTGGGCTGTATAAGGAAACAGGAAGTGGGCTGTATAAGGAAACAGGACGTGGGCTGTATAAGGAAACAGGACGTGGGCTGTATAAGGAAACAGGACGTGGGCAGTATAAGGAAACAGGAAGTGGGCAGTATAAGGAAACAGGAAGTGGGCAGTATAAGGAAACAGGAAGTGGGCTGTATAAGGAAACAGGACGTGGGCTGTATAAGGAAACAGGACGTGGGCTGTATAAGGAAACAGGACGTGGGCTGTATAAGGAAACAGGACGTGGGCTGTATAAGGAAACAGAAAGTGGGCTGTATAAGGAAACAGGACGTGGGCTGTATAAGGAAACAGAAAGTGGGCTGTATAAGGAAACAGGAAGTGGGCTGTATAAGGAGACAGGAAGTGGGCTGTATAAGGAAACAGGAAGTGGACTGTATAAGGAAACAGGACGTGGGCTGTATAAGGAAACAGGAAGTGGGCTGTATAAGGAAACAGGAAGTGGGCTGTATAAGCAAACAGGAAGTGGGCTGTATAAGCAAACAGGAAGTGGGCTGTATAAGGAAACAGGACGTGGGCTGTATAAGGAAACAGGACGTGGGCTGTATAAGGAAACAGGACGTGGGCTGTATAAGGAAACAGGACGTGGGCTGTATAAGGAAACAGGAAGTGGGCAGTATAAGGAAACAGGAAGTGGGCAGTATAAGGAAACAGGAAGTGGGCTGTATAAGGAAACAGGAAGTGGGCTGTATAAGGAAACAGGACGTGGGCTGTATAAGGAAACAGGACGTGGGCTGTATAAGTTAACAGAAAGTGGGCTGTATAAGGAAACAGGAAGTGGGCTGTATAAGGAGACAGGAAGTGGGCTGTATAAGCAAACAGGAAGTGGGCTGTATAAGGAAACAGGAAGTGAGCTGTATAAGGAAACAGGAAGTGGACTGTATAAGGAAACAGGAAGTGGACTGTATAAGGAAACAGGAAACGGGGCTGTATAAGCAAACAGGAAGTGGGCTGTATAAGCAAACAGGAAGTGGGCTGTATAAGCAAACAGGAAGTGGGCAGTATAAGCAAACAGGAAGTGGGCTGTATAAGGAAACAAGAAGTGGGCTGTATAAGGAAACAAGAAGTGGGCAGTATAAGGAAACAGGACGTGGGCTGTATAAGGAAACAGGACGAGGGCTGTATAAGGAAACAGGACGTGAGCTGTATAAGGAAACAGGACGTGGGCTGTATAAAGAAACAGGAAGTGGGCTGTATAAGGAAACAGGACGTGGGCTGTATAAGGAAACAGGACGTGGGCTGTATAAGGAAACAGGACGTGGGCTGTATAAGGAAACAGGAAGTGGGCTGTATAAGGAAACAGGATGTGGGCTGTATAAAGAAACAGGAAGTGGGCTGTATAAGGAAACAGGACGTGGGCAGTATAAGGAAACAGGAAGTGGGCAGTATAAGGAAACAGGAAGTGGGCTGTATAAGAAAAAACAGGAAGTGAGCTGTATAAGAAAACAGGAAGTGGGCAGCATAAGGGATTTACTGGCAGAAAAAAGTTTTACTATCCAAAGTTAAAACAACAACAAGGGGAGAAGATTAATTAGACGGAAAAATGGCTGTTGATATGAGGAAAGACGGGATGGACAGCCGCACTCCAAAAGAACCAAAAGGTTATCTTTATTGTAAAAAATGGATAAAAAATGCACTACAAACCAAGCAGAACACAGGGAAAACAGCCTACGCGTTTCACACTCCGATTAGTGCTTAGTCATGGCCCCCGGATGACAACCCCCCCTTTTTTATATATATATATATATATATATATTTTTTTGTAAGGGGCCCAGAGGTCCCCAGGGCAACCCCCCCCCCCCCCAATTCGTGGCACCCCCCGCTTCTCAATTCACGTCCCTTTCTCAATTTGCGTCAGCCCCCCCTCCTCTCAATTTGCGTCAGCCCCCCCTCCTCTCAATTTGCGTCAGCCCCCCCTCCTCTCAATTTGTGGCGGCAGCACCCCTCCCCGGTTCTCTGCCCCAGGGGGGTCCATGCCTGAAGCTGTGTAAGGGGCCCCATAATTCCTGATGGTGGCCCTGGCTCTACCTCTTTCCATGCCACGCATTGGTCAGATAACGAATCTCTGAACCCGTTCTCTGAATTTATTGCCTTATTTAGCCAATGAAGTCGCTTTCTTCTTCTAGGTTTTCATGGTAAACGCTCGGCCTCTCTGGGTAATTTCCGTCCCATTATTATTCATTCTACAAACTCCCAGAAATAACAGTAAATTAATATTTCATCTTGTTAAGGGCGGGGGAGGGGGGGCGTCTGTTTGACTTTCTTTAAGTTGATGGAAACAATGTTTGAATGGATTGAATTATATCTACATCTCGGATGAAAGGAATCCCCCCCCTCCCCCCCCCCGGGAGGGCATCGCTCCGTATTCTTTGTGTCACTTTCTAAATGAAAAGGTCGCCTCCGGGGGATTTATAATTTATCTCCGATATCATTTTCTTTCTTGTAAATCACTTTTGCAGAAATCTATTTACATTTTCACACGGAAGTTGATTTGACCAATGTGACAAAAAATGTATTTTGGTGGGAAAAGAAATCCATTCTAATTCTTTTATTTAATTTCAATAAACATGAAAAATTCAAGAGGGTTAAAGTCAATGGCCCAGATTCAGTAAGCAATTGCGCCTGTGTAACCATAGTTACGCAGCGCAATTGCTGACTTGCCCCGGCGTAACGAATGCTCCTGATTCAGAGAACTCGTTACACCGACTGCAGCCTAAAATCTGCGTGGCATAAGGCTCTTATGCCACGCTGATTTTAGGCTGCATTCTTGCGTTGGCCGCTAGGGGGCGCTCCCATTGTGGCCAGCGTATAGTATGCATACTTACGCCGATTCACAATGTTGCGCGGGCCCTGCGTACGCAAGTTACGGAGTTTCCGTACGGCGTCTTTAGCGTAAGGCTGCCCCTTCTAATAGTAGGGGCAGCCAATGCTAAAGTATACCCTCCGTTCCCGCGTCGTGAAATTTGAATTTCACGCCGTTTGCGTAAGTGATACGTGAATGGCGCTGGACGCCATTCACGTTCACTTTGAAGCAAATGACGTCCTTGCGACGTCATTTGCCGCAATGCACGTCGGGAAAGTTTCCCGACGGCGCATGCGCTTTACGATCGGCGCGGGAACGCGCCTAATTTAAATGATTCCCGCCCCCGGCGGGATCATTTACATTGCGCGCACTTACGCCAGGCAATTTTGCCGGCGCGCCCTCGCAATTTACAGAGCTACTGCTCCGTGAATCGAGGGCAGCGCAAAATATTTGCGGGGGCGCAGGGCAAAATCGTTGCCCTGCGCCTCCGCAAATAGAGCGCAGATCTCTTTGAATCCGGGCCAGTGGCAGCTGGAGTTTTTTTTTCTTGGGGGGGGGGGTGGCAAACAACCACCCCCACCCGGTCGCAGGGCTGTCTAAATGAGAGGGCACACCTGGACACTGCCCAGGGGCCCCAGCTGCATGGGGGGCCCCTGCACTTTCCCCAAAGCAATGCTTGGAGTAGCTTGGGTGGTTATAGTGCTGGAGGTATCTGGGATGTAGAGAGACCACAGTGTAGGGGGTATCAGGGATGTAGTGGGGTGCCATCCGGGGCCCTGGGGACCTCTGGGCCCCTTATAGGTGTACTGCCTGTACCCCCCTGATGGCGGCCCTGCTCCCGTCACAATGGTTTGGCCCCCACAGAGCCCTGATCTCCCCAATCATGGAGTCTGTCTGGGATGACATGAAGAAACAGAAGGATTGGAGGCGGCCGACATTCCACAGAAGATCGGAGTTTAGTTCTCCAGGATGTACCTAGAACAACCTACCCGCCGAGTTCCTTCACCAAGTCTACCTAGACTAGAAGAATTTATTCACCCCGAATATTGATTGGATTCGGGTTTCTCTTTCGGTTAATTTACTTTCCATTTTGTTTTTTAATTGATAGAAATAATCCATTAACACGTCTATTTCTTAATTTACAGCATTTTTTTTCACGCCTGCCTAAAACTTATTGGGCTAGATTCAGGTAGGTAGGTACTTGCCTGATGAAGAAGCCCTGCGCGACCTCGAAACGTTGCTTTTTTGTGATCGTTTCCTTGCATTAAAAACTTTTTGGACGTTCTTTTAAAAACGATCCTTGGTGTGCTGGCGAATATGTTCACTAGATTCAGGTAGGGGCGCGCAATGTTACGGCGGCGCAGCGTATCGTATTTACGCTACGCAGCCGTAACTTTACAGAAGCAAGTGCAGTATTCACAAAGCACTTGCTCCGTAAGTTGCGGCGGTGTAGCGTAAATGGGGCCGGTGTAAGCCCGCGTAATTCAAATGTGAAAGGGGGGGGGGGCGTGTTTTATGCTAATATGTGATGACCTAACGTGATTTACCAACGGCGCATGCGCCGTCCGTGTACATATCCCAGTGTGCATTGCTTCGCAACGACGTATTGGTTTCGACGTGAACGGAAATTACGTCCAGGCCTATTCGCGAACGACTTACGCAAACGACGTAAATAAATTTAAATTTCGAAGCGGGAACGACGTCCATACTTAACATTGGCTGCGCCACCTAATAGCAGGAGCAACGTTACGCCGAAAAAGCCTTAACGCAAACGACGTAAAAAAAAATACCGTCGGGCGCACGTACGTTTGTGAATCGGCGTAACTAGGTCATTTGCATACTCTACGCCGAAAACGACGGGAGCGCCACCTAGCGGCCAGCGCGAGAATGCACCCTAAGATACGACGGCGTAAGAGAATTACGCCAGTCGTATCTTAGGCTAATGTCGGCGTATCTTGCTTTCTGAATACAGAAAGAAGATACGCCGGCGCAGATTTGAATTTACGCGGCGTGTCTATGGATACGCCGGCGTAAATTCTCTCTGAATCTACCCCGCTATTTTTAAATACAAATGCATAATATTTAATACATTTTTCATATCCACTATTTCATATATAAATGATACATTTAATAACTCCATTGGCCGTCTATTAACTTTTATACAGAGGCTTTTTTAGGATTCGCCGCCGATCTTATCCAAGTTTCTTGCTCGTATTATAATCTATTTTTCATAACTTTTATGGAAGGGAAGTGCTATATGAAGAATTATTTTATTACATTTCAGCTCTGTTGGAGAGAAGGTTGGGTATAACCCCCTCCCCCCCCCCCACCCTGCCTGTCAACTCTTGACGTTTTTTTTTACTGTGAAAAATAAAAATAATATAAAGGACTGATCCCTGCGGCTCGCATAATGCGATTACTGTCCCAAGTTGTTGTTTTATGTATTTGTTTGTTTTTTTGTTGTTGTTGTTGTTGTTGTTTTTCTCCACGGCAAAATTTGACAGAGCGCAAACCTTACAACCTGCCCCGCCCCCAGCGGCCGCCCGCTCGGGATTGGCTGTCTATCTATTCCGATCCGAACACTCCAACGCTGAGCTCATTTCTAAATTTTACAAAGTGAAAATAAAAATCTGCGCTATTTCAATGTATTAATTTTAATCAAATTCGCGGTTCATCGGTCAGAGTTTAATCCTCCTAATAATAACACTGCGTCATGCTCTGCATATTTAATATATTTCGCTGAACCTGCGCGCAGTTTTTAAAGCCGGGAATGTATTAACTCCGAGCCGACTCCGTTATGAATATGTATGTTTGTCACCGATCTCTTCTGCCTGGCGAATGGCGGACGTGTATATATAACGCTAATAGGCAAATATGCCAAATGGAGTTAGTTTGTATAAAACGAAATTGCCGCGGACTGCCGATCCTGCGGGCGCTGAAGCAGCGGATTGAGCTTTGGTGTAGGTTTACCTACAATTTCAGTCTAAAGTGGAAATTAACGACATCTAAACCACTTCAGCCCCGGAAGAATTGGCTGCCGAATGACCAGGCCGTTTTTTGCGATTCGGCACTGCGTCGCTTTAACTGACAATTGCGCGGTCGTGCGACGTGGCTCCCAAACAGAAATTGACGTCCCTTTTTCCCCACAAATAGAGCGTTCTTTTGGTGGTATTTGATCACCTCTGCGGTTTTTATATTTTGCGCTATAAACTAAAAAAAAAAAGCGTAAATTAAAAAAAAAAAACACAATGGCCCGGATTCACAGACAGCGGCGCACATTTATGCCGCCGTAGCGTATCTCTGATATCTCTGATACGCTACGCCGACGCAGCGCATGGAGGCAAGCATTGAATTCACAAAGCACTTCCTCCCAAAACTGCGCTGGGTTTCCTAGGCGTAAGCCGGCATAAGTGGAAGTGGGCGTGAGCCATGCAAATGAGGCGTGACCCCATGCTGGGGTTTTTTTCGTACATACCTCGTTATCGCCGTTTCATCCCTCGGCTTCCGGGTATGATTCTTGCTGGACTGGGCGTTCCTAGTTGATTGACGTTCCTCCGACCGGCGCATACTGCGCGTCACGACTTTCCGACAGAAGCCGAATGTCATTGCGCAGGCGCCGTATAGAGTCGGCTCTATACGGCGCCTGCGCAGCGACGTTCGGCTTCTTTCGGAAAGTCGTGACGCACAGTATGCGTCGGTCGGAGGAACGTCAATCAACCAGGAATGCCCAGACCCGCAAGAATCATACCCGGAAGCTGAGGGATGAAACGGCGATAACGAGGTATGTACGAAAAAAAAAAAAATTGACGTTCCTCCGACCGACGCATACTGTGCGTCACGACTTTCCGAAAGAAGCCGAACATCGCTGCGCAGACCCGCAAGAATCATACCCGGAAGCCGAGGGATGAAACGGCGATAACGAGGTATGTACGAAAAAAAAAAAAAAAACCCCAGCATTCCCGCAGTGTAATCAGTCTTCTCAATGTATTGTTAGAATTTTTTTTTAGGGTGAACCTCCACTTTAATAATGAAGACGTAAATGGAACTGAAGCTCTGAGCCTGGCCTCACACCTACGCAATGTAGTAATGCATATTTTTGCAGTGCACGTTAACGCACGGCGTGCGTCACGTTGCATTATTAAAAAAGGCCCTCCCGCGTGCACGTGCTGCCAATTCAAATGCACAACAGCGAGCCACAATGTACATGATGAAGGCCTAATTTTTCATGCATTGAGGTGTGTTGACAGCCCATTCAAAATCAAGGGGCTCTCTTAACGCACCGGGAGGACCCCTCTGCACGAAACTGCGCGTGGTGCAGCTTTAGGGGAAAAAGAATTGTAAGGGGGCTGTCTGTCGAAGAATGGGAGAAAATGTTCCCGGAACGCGCCGACACACACACATGCCTGGGATAATACACCGCATACTGGAGGAGGAGGGGGGGGGGAGCAATTAATTAACCTTCTGTCACGGAGAGCAGAGGAATACGGGTGAAGAATCCTTTGGGGGAAGGTCAGCTGGAGACTCAATCTATTAGCATCTTATGACCCTAATGGGAAGTTAATAGGCTTAGCCTAAGTGGGCAGGAACTTTATGTTGAAAAATGACACTGGCTGCCTCGAGCTGTCACTTTACATTGATTGTGGATTACACGCTCGACAATCAAGGCCTCTACCGATAGAATTGTTCTGAAGGGCCAACTCAACTGACAACCGTTGCTTCAGTTTTAAGTGTTTAACCGCCCATTGGCATGTCACATTTGTTCAGTCTCTGTCAAGACCTCCAAGAGCATTGCGGAGCTCCATCCCGTCCTTCAGGGAC
Organism: Rana temporaria; assembly: GCF_905171775.1. Lineage (NCBI taxonomy): Eukaryota > Metazoa > Chordata > Amphibia > Anura > Ranidae > Rana > Rana temporaria. The sequence continues at coordinate 146,880,301 of NC_053500.1, read as the reverse complement.
GTATTATAAAAGGTAGATTTCTTCAGACTCTGCCAAGATCTCCCAAAGCATTGTGGACCTCCATCCCGTCCAATATGGACATTGGCTGCCTTGAGCTGTCACTTAACATTGATTCATGTAACTCAACTGACAACCCTTGCTTCAGTTTTAAGTGTTTAACCGCCCATTGGCATGTCACATTTGTTCAGTCTCTGTCAAGACCTCCAAGAGCATTGCGGAGCTCCATCCCGTCCTTCAGGGACATATTATAAAGGGTATATTTCTTCAGACTCTCCCAAGACCTCCACGAGGATTGCGGAGCTCCATCCCGTCCTTCAGGGACGTATTATAAAAGGTAGATTTCTTCAGACTCTGCCAAGATCTCCCAAAGCATTGTGGAACTCCATCCCGTCCAATATGGACGTTCGCTGCCTTGAGCTGTCACTTTACATTGATTCATGTAACTCAACTGACAAACGTTGCTTCAGTTTTAAGTGTTTAACTGCCCATTGCCATGTCATATTTCTTCAGACTCTGCCAAGACCTCCATGAGGATTGTGGACCTCCATCCTGTCCTTCAGGGACGTATTATAAAAGGTATATTTCTTCAGACTCTCCCAAGACCTCCTAGACCATTATGGACCTTAACTCCATTCTTCAGGGTCATATTGCGAGGGTATATGTCTTCAGACTCTCCCAAGACCTCCTAGAGCAGTGGTTCTCAACCTGGGGGTCGAATGATGGCTGCAAAGAGGCTAAGTGGGTGGCCGTGTGCTCTAGGAACTGCCCGGCTGGGCAGCCACAGGCTCCAGGGACAGCCCTGCTGGGTGGCCGCAAAAAGGCTCGCACCACTCTCCCAGTCTTTTTGCGGCCACCCAGCAGGGCTGTCCCTGGAGCCTGTGGCTGCCCAGCCGGGCTGTTCCTAGAGCACACGGCCACCCACTTAGCCTCTTTGCAGCCACTCATTCAGTAAATGGCATAGCTGGGGGGCAGAGACTAGAGGAATGTGAAGTGGTAGGGGCTGGAGGAGACCCCATCCCGATTTCGGCATAGGTGTCACTGCTACGGGACACCACAAAGCCAGAGACACAGTGAGTAACACTACCTGTGATTATAGTTGCCATTAAAAGTCCCCACTACAGTTCTCATATCAGCAGATGACCTTCATCAAGAGCACCCAAGTTGGCCGATCAGAACTCCAACCAGTATTGGCACTCATCCCATCCCCCCCCACCCCACCCACCACCAAGGAGTAAGAGAAGGAATAAAAATAGAGACTACGTGGAAGAGAGAGAGAAAAAAAAGAGGGGGAGGAAGAAAAGAAAAAGGAAGAGAGAGAGAGAATAAGAGAACAAGAAAGACGGCTAGAGAGAGGGATGGGGAAAAAAAGAAAAAGAAATAAGGATAGAGAGGGATAAAAAGGGAAAGAAAGGAGAACAAAGAGAAAGAGTGGTACATCCTAAAATGTATTATAAGGGGTTTGTTTTAATACTGTACAAGTGGAAGGGAGCGCTAAATATCCGTGGGTTAGGGGCGCAAATTACTTGTCTTGCCTTGGTTGCTGACAACCCACGCTACGAAAATAATTTTACTGTTAGGGGTCCCCACAACTTGGAAAATTTTAATCAAGGGGTCACGGCACTAGAAAGGTTGAGAACCAAGGACCTAGAGCATCATGGACCTCCACCCCAACCTTCAGGGACCTTACGAGGTGGTCATGCTTCACAGGCTCACTGCCCAATTGTTCCTTTAGGAAATATTATGGAGAATACATTGGGGATCTATCTCAGGGTTCATCTCAAAAGTGGCGCTTCCGAAAGAAGAGAGCGTATAATTGAACTCGACTGCATTCAACTAATTTAGCCTTCTTTGGGTTGGAGTCATCATTCCGAGAAAACCTTCAGATAAACACTGGTCTATGGAGAAATAAATCAGGGATTTATATCTGGTAGGGAACACCCCCTACCAGATATAAATACAGTTGAATCTCGGAATTACGAGTATAATCCGTTCCAGGAGTATACTCTTAATCCAAAGTACTCGCCTATCAAAGCGAGTTTTTCCACTGAAGTCAATGGAAACGAAAATAATTTGTTCCGCATTGACTTCAATGGGATGCAATACCGCATGCGGCCAGAGGTGGGGGGGGGGGGTGAGGGCCAAAGAGCGCCAAAAACGGTCGAAAAGGCCCAAGGACACTTCGGCTCATTTCCTGCGCCCCCCGTACCTCAGGCCAAATGAGGTACTGCAGGCCAATGTTCGGCTTTTCTCGGCTCCTGCGCCCTCCGTACCTCAGGCCAAATGAGGTACTGCAGGCCAATGTTTGGCTTTTCTCGGCTCCTGCGCCCTCCGTACCTCAGGCCCAATGAGGTACTGCAGGCCAATGTTTGGCTTTTCTCGGCTCCTGCGCCCTCCGTACCTCAGGCCAAATGAGGTACTGCAGGCCAATGTTTGGCTTTTCTCGGCTCCTGCGCCCTCCGTACCTCAGGCCCAATGAGGTACTGCAGGCCAATGTTTGGCTTTTCTCGGCTCCTGCGCCCTCCGTACCTCAGGCCAAATGAGGTACTGCAGGCCAATGTTTGGCTTTTCTCGGCTCCTGCGCCCTCCGTACCTCAGGCCAAAGTTCGGCTTTTCTCGGCTCCTGCGCCCTCCGTACCTCAGGCTAAATGAGGTACTGCAGGCCTATTTAGCTTGAATTCTGCTCGTCAACACTTGCAAACCGAGTCAGAATAAAAATAAAAAAAAGTTGCTCGCAAATCAAAACGCTCTCAAACTAAGTTACTCTTAAACCGAGGTTCCACACCCACATCATGAGAACGTCCTATGAATAAAATACAAAAATGCCCCATGGTGTAAATCCATCATCAATCAAGTCTTCCAGCAATGTGGATCCCTCATCAGACACGATCAATGACGCCCCGACAAACCTCTGACACAAACATGTCGAAACGAGTCCATGATCCTCTCCCTGCAAAGACAGCTGAATGTCAGAACCGGCGGGTGATGCCGGCTGATGTCTGATCCCTCCCTGAACTCCTGGTTATCTCAGCAGCATCACATGAGGGTCCTCCAGGAATTCTGTCCAGAGGCAAAATACGTAGAATTCCTGGAAAAGATAAATGTGGGCTTAAAATGCTACAAAATGAGGGTGGAGGAAGGTGGAGGAGGGTGGAGGAGGGTGGAGGAGGAGGGTGGAGGAAGGTGGAGGAGGGTGGAGGAGGGTGGAGGAAGGTGGAGGAAGGAGGAGGAGGGTGGAGGAGGGCGGAGGAGGGCGGAGGAGGGTGGAGGAAGGTGGAGGAGGGTGGAGGAAGGTGGAGGAAGGTGGAGGAAGGTGGAGGAAGGAGAAGGAGGGTGGAGGAAGGCGGAGGAAGGCGGAGGAGGGCGGAGGAAGGAGGAGGAGGGTGGAGGAGGGTGGAGGAGGGCGGAGGAGGGTGGAGGAAGGTGGAGGAGGGTGGAGGAAGGTGGAGGAAGGTGGAGGAAGGTGGAGGAAGGAGGAGGAGGGTGGAGGAGGGTGGAGGAGGGTGGAGGAGGGTGGAGGAAGGCGGAGGAAGGGTGGAGGAAGGTGGAGGAGGGGTCACGTCTAAAGGGTCGGATACAACACAGACAGGGAGGGTTACATGAGAAGCGGTGAAGAAAAAAGGTCACACGGGATGGCTGATGTGCGTTTTACTCGTTAGTATAAAGAGTTACACATCTGCCACTTATTGGGATCGAAATAATTCTTTTTCCCCCTGGTAATGATACAATGTAATATAAGAGATATGGGAGGCCTCAAGCGCAACTTTCAACATCACCAGAAGGTTCCACATTACAATTCAGAGAATATTCTCTGTCTCAGAGACAGCAAGACACACAACAGGACATAGTACAGGAGGTGGTCAGAGCTACTAGACATGACACAGGAGATTGTCAGAGACTGTAGACATGATACTAGAGATGGTCAGAGACTGCAGACCTGATACAAGAGAGGGTCAGAGACTGCTGACATAGTACAGGAGATGGTCAGAGACTGCTGACATAGTACAGAAGGCGGTCAGAGCTACTAGACATGACACAGGAGATTGTCAGAGACTGTAGACATGATACTAGAGATGGTCAGAGACTGCAGACCTGATACAAGAGAGGGTCAGAGACTGCTGACATAGTACAGGAGATGGTCAGAGACTGCTGACATGATACAAGAGATGGTCAGAGACTGCCGACATAGTACAGGAGATGGTCAGAGACTGCAGACAGGAGATGGTCAGAGACTGCAGACAGGAGATGGTCAGAGACTGGAGACATAGTACAGGAGATGGTCAGAGACTGCAGACATGATACAGGAGATAAGGACATGGTACATAAAGACATGGATGAGCTTGTTTGGGGTGGAGGAACTTGACTGGCCTGCACAGAGTCCTGACCTCAACCTGATAGAACACCTTTGGGATGAACTAGAGCGTAGACTGTGAGCCAGGCTTTCTTGTCCAACATCAGTGCCTGATTCCCAGAAGAGGTGAAGGTGTTATAGCTGCAAAGGGCGGGGCCAACCCAACATTGAACCCTCCGGACTAAGACTGGTGTTCCATTAAAGTTCATGTGCATGTAAAGGCAGGTGTCCCAATACTTTTGGTAATATAGTGTATTTTGCAAGTGTAATAGAACCTACAGGCGGAATTTATATCTATTTCAACCGAAGGCCATTCAAGCAAATACAATTCTCCTTCCGGGAGGTAAGGGGGGGGGGGGGGGGGACACCGGACAAGGCTCTCCTGAGACTTCGCACTCGGCTGACATTCATGAAATATAATAAGTGGAATTTCGAAGACTTTAAAGGCCTTCCAGAGTTTGGTCTCCAAACCTACAGATGTCCGGAAACATTCACTGCTGACAGATAGCGGATAAAATCGCGTCCTTTGATGGAATAGTTAATCCTCGGCTCGCTCTTCTCGGCTCTCCGCAGTGGCGGTAGACGCGTTAGTCGGTGTGCGGCCGCCAGGAAACAATCCACGTTCAATGGAGCGGAGACGGCAAGAATATCATCCATCATGTGCAACACAGCCTGCAAAAGAGGCGACTTATCGCTGCGCCCGACTCCCCGGATCATTTCTCACACTCGGGGAGGTCAGCTGCTCCACGCGATTCGCTGAATCCATTTCCTCCATAACAGTGAGATAGTGACAGTAAAAAAGTTACCCCCAAAGAGGCAGAAAACTCCATCCCATCCAGCCGGATCAACACCTAAAATAAGTGATGGGACGATCGTACCTGGGATCAATACCTGGGATCAATACCTGGGATCAATACCTGGGATCAATACCCGAAATCAATACCTGGAATCAATACCCGGGATCACTACCTGGGATCAATACTTGGGATCAATACCCGGGATCACTACCCAGAATCAATACCTGGGATCAATAACTGGAATCAATACCTGGGATCACTACCTGGGATCAATACCCGGGATCACTACCCCGCGATCACTACCCGGGATCAATACCTGGGATCAATACCCGGGATCACTACCCAGAATCAATACCTGGGATCAATACCTAGAATCAATACCTGGGATCAATACCTAGAATCAATACCTGGGATCAATACCCAAAATCAATACCTGGGATCAATACCCAGGATCAAAACCCGGAATCAATACCTGGGATCATTCTCTATCTTTTGTACGAACATTTTGAAAAATGTACAAATATGTGTTTATACTTTGTATGACAATTCTTTCAATAAAAATACTTAAAAAAAAAATAAAATACCTGGGATCAATACCCGGGACCAATACTCCAGGATCAATACCCCAGGATCAATACCCCAGGATCAATACCCCAGGATCAATACCCCGGGATCAATACCCGGGATCAATACCCCAGGATCAATACCCCAGGATCAATACCCCAGGATCAATACCCCGGGATCAATACCCGGGATCAATACCCCAGGATCAATACCCCAGGATCAATACCCCAGGATCAATACCCCAGGATCAATATTTGAACCTTATCAATGTTCAGATGATGAATCCAAACCAAATCAGCGAGAGCCGAATCCTAGAAACTAAATTTTTATAATTTTTTTCCCACAAATAGAGATTTATTTTGGTGATATTTGATCACCTCTTATTTTTTGCTAAACAAATACAATTTTGGCACAGTGGCTGCAATTGATGGCACAGTTGCAGCATTTGATGGGCACAGTTGCAGCATTTGATGGGCACAGTCGCTACGTTTGATGGGCACAGTTGCAGCATTTGATGGGCACAGTTGCAGCATTTGATGGGCACAGTGGCAGCATTTGATGGCACAGTGGCTGCAATTGATGGCACAGTCGCTACGTTTGATGGGCACAGTCGCTACGTTTGATGGGCACGGTGGCTGCAATTGATGTCACAGTCGCTACGTTTGATGGGCACAGTTGCAGCATTTGATGGCACAGCGGCTGCAATTGATGGCACAGTCGCTATATTTGATGGCACAGTGGCTGCAATTGATGGCACAGTCGCTACGTTTAATGGCACAGTGGCTGCAATTGATGGCACAGTCGCTATATTTGATGGCACAGTGGCTGCAATTGATGGCACAGTTGCAGCATTTGATGGGCACAGTGGCAGCATTTGATGGGCACAGTTGCAGCATTTGATGGGCACAGTCGCTACGTTTGATGGGCACAGTTGCAGCATTTGATGGGCACAGTTGCAGCATTTGATGGGCACAGTGGCAGCATTTGATGGCACAGTGGCTGCAATTGATGGCACAGTCGCTACGTTTGATGGGCACAGTCGCTACGTTTGATGGGCACGGTGGCTGCAATTGATGTCACAGTCGCTACGTTTGATGGGCACAGTTGCAGCATTTGATGGCACAGCGGCTGCAATTGATGGCACAGTCGCTATATTTGATGGCACAGTGGCTGCAATTGATGGCACAGTCGCTACGTTTAATGGCACAGTGGCTGCAATTGATGGCACAGTCGCTATATTTGATGGCACAGTGGCTGCAATTGATGGCACAGTTGCAGCATTTGATGGGCACAGTGGCAGCATTTGATGGGCACAGTTGCAGCATTTGATGGGCACAGTTGCAGCATTTGATGGGCACAGTCGCTACGTTTGATGGGCACAGTTGCAGCATTTGATGGGCACAGTTGCAGCATTTGATGGGCACAGTGGCAGCATTTGATGGCACAGTGGCTGCAATTGATGGCACAGTCGCTACGTTTGATGGGCACAGTCGCTACGTTTGATGGGCACGGTGGCTGCAATTGATGTCACAGTCTCTACGTTTGATGGGCACAGTTGCAGCATTTGATGGCACAGTGGCTGCAATTGATGGCACAGTCGCTACGTTTGATGGGCACGGTGGCTGCAATTGATGTCACAGTCTCTACGTTTGATGGGCACAGTTGCAGCATTTGATGGCACAGCGGCTGCAATTGATGGCACAGTCGCTATATTTGATGGCACAGTGGCTGCAATTGATGGCACAGTCGCTACGTTTAATGGCACAGTGGCTGCAATTGATGGCACAGTCGCTATATTTGATGGGCACAGTTGCACCATTTGATGGCACAGTGGCTGCAATTGATGGCACAGTCGCTATGTTTGATGGGCACAGTTGCAGCATTTGATGGCACAGTGGCTGCAATTGATGGCACAGTCGCTACGTTTGATGGACACAGTCGCTACGTTTAATGGCACAGTGGCTGCAATTGATGGCACAGTCGCTATATTTGATGGGCACAGTTGCACCATTTGATGGCACAGTGGCTGCAATTGATGGCACAGTCGCTATGTTTGATGGGCACAGTTGCAGCATTTGATGGCACAGTGGCTGCAATTGATGGCACAGTCGCTACGTTTGATGGACACAGTCGCTACGTTTGATGGGCACAGTGGCTGCAATTGATGGCACAGTCGCTACGTTTGATGGACACAGTCGCTACGTTTGATGGGCACAGTGGCTGCAATTGATGGCACAGTCGCTATGTTTGATGGGCACAGTTACAGCATTTGATGGCACAGTGGCTGCAATTGATGGCACAGTTGCTACGTTTGATGGGCACAGTTGCAGTATTTGATGGGGACAGTGGCAGCATTTGATGGCACAGTGGCTGCAATTGATGGCACAGTCGCTATGTTTGATGGGCACAGTGGCTGCAATTGATGGCACAGTCGCTATGTTTGATGGGCACAGTTACAGCATTTGATGGCACAGTGGCTGCAATTGATGGCACAGTTGCTACGTTTGATGGGCACAGTTGCAGTATTTGATGGGGACAGTGGCAGCATTTGATGGCACAGTGGCTGCAATTGATGGCACAGTCGCTATGTTTGATGGGCACAGTGGCTGCAATTGATGGCACAGTCGCTATGTTTGATGGGCACAGTTACAGCATTTGATGGCACAGTGGCTGCAATTGATGGCACAGTTGCTACGTTTGATGGGCACAGTTTCAGTATTTGATGGGGACAGCGGCAGCATTTGATGGCACAGTGGCTGCAATTGATGGCACAGTCGCTAAGTTTGATGGGCACAGTCGCTACGTTTGATGGGCACAGTTGCAGCATTTGATGGCACAGTCACTATGTTTGATGGCACAGTGTCAGCTTTTGATGTTTTTTATTTTTTTCAGTTTGTTCGTGCCCCCCCCCCAATTTTTTTTAGAAACAGCCGCCACTGACCCCCAGTCCAGACAAGGAGAAGACACGCGGCACGCGGAGCCGACATGGAGGAATAGGAGTGACACGGCAGAGAGACATAGAGGGATGACACAGCCCAGGGGGTGCCATAGGAGGGGGGTGGGGGGAGGGGTATAACATTATCATCTCTGGCCCTCATTTAATAACTTGTCACTATATTCAGTCAGATCATTTATTACACAGAGGGTGACCTCTTCCTTCTTCACCCCGAGCTGCACATGAGTAACCCTTCACATGCAGAGCGTTTTATATATGGAGGGGGAGGGGAGGTCACATCAAGGGCGTCCCCCCGCGCGCGGCCCACGTCCCCGTCTTATCATCCGTAACATACACGTTCTGCACTTTTCATTGATTTTTAGTTACATTTAAAGAACCCTAAATAAAATATATTTCCCCTCACACAATAAAATACATTGCCTCCCACCCCTCCCCATTGGGGCTCATTCACACTGCGCATGCGCAGCACTGGTGTGCTTTGTGAATGCGCGGTGCCCTGTCCTGCAATGCAATGTTACCACACATTCCAGGGGTTGCTTTGTTCTTTTTCTCCCCTGGGGAGAGCAGATATAGTGACTGCAGGCTCCTGGGGGGATCAGATATAGTGACTGCAGGCTCCTGGGGGGATCAGATGTAGTGACTGCAGGCTCCTGGGGGGGTCAGATGTAGTGACTGCAGGCTCCTGGGGAGAGCAGATATAGTGACCGCAGGCTCCTGGGGAGAGCAGATCTAGTGACTGCAGGCTCCTGGGGGGATCAGATATAGTGACTGCAGGCTCCTGGGGAGACCAGATATAGTGACTGCAGGCTCCTGGGGAGACCAGATATAGTGACTGCAGGCTCCTGGGGAGATCAGATGTAGTGACTGCAGGCTCCTGGGGAGATCAGATATAGTGACTGCAGGCTCCTGGGGAGAGCAGATGTAGTGACTGCAGACTCCTGGGGGGATTAGATGCAGTGACTGCAGGCTCCTGGGGAGATCAGATATAGTGACTGCAGGCTCCTGGGGGGATCAGATGCAGTGACTGCAGGCTCCTGGGGAGATCAGATATGGTGACTGCAGGCTCCTGGGGGGAGCAGATATAGTGACTGCAGGCTCCTGGGGGGATCAGATGTAGTGACTGCAGACTCCTGGGGGGATCAGATGCAGTGACTGCAGGCTCCTGGGGAGAGCAGATATAGTGACTGCAGGCTCCTGGGGGGAGCAGATATAGTGACTGCAGGCTCCTGGGGGGATCAGATGTAGTGACTGCAGACTCCTGGGGGGATCAGATGCAGTGACTGCAGGCTTCTGGGGAGAGCAGATGTAGTGACTGCAGACTCCTGGGGGGAGCAGATATAGTGACTGCAGGCTCCTGGGGGGATCAGATGTAGTGACTGCAGGCTCCTGGGGGGATCAGATGTAGTGACTGCAGGCTCCTGGGGGGATCAGATGTAGTGAGTGCAGGCTCCTGGGGGGATCAGATGTAGTGACTGCAGGCTCCTGGGGGGATCAGATGTAGTGAGTGCGGGCTCCTGGGGAGAGCAGATGTAGGGACTGCAGGCTCCTGGGGGGATCAGATGTAGTGACTGCAGACTCCTGGGGGGATCAGATGCAGTGACTGCAGGCTCCTGGGGAGAGCAGATGTAGTGACTGCAGACTCCTGGGGGGAGCAGATATAGTGACTGCAGGCTCCTGGGGGGATCAGATGTAGTGAGTGCGGGCTCCTGGGGGGATCAGATGTAGTGAGTGCAGGCTCCTGGGGGGATCAGATGTAGTGACTGCAGGCTCCTGGGGGGATCAGATGTAGTGACTGCAGGCTCCTGGGGGGGTCAGATGTAGGGACTGCAAGCAAAGCATGTCTACCTCATCTGGATACTCAGCAGCCTACAAGTGTAAGCTTAGCCTTTGACCGCCGAGGGTTTAATGAGCTCTTATCGATCAATTAGCAAAGACGATCTGTAGAGAGTTTGTTTTTCGCACTGACAAAGCGAGACGCCAACGCAGGCGCCGCAGACAAAGGAGGCGAATGTCCACACCGCATTGTCCTTGTAAAATAACGGGAATAATAGATCCACGGAACCTCGTTGCCCCTCTCGTCTCCGTCCATCGCGCCGCTTGTACACGAAGAGCCGCACCAGCCGCTGCACCTGAAGGGTTAATGAAGTTCCTCTCGCGTTTGGCAGATACAAGTGGAGGATTAATTAGGTTCATTAGGAGGGGAAAGCACTGCGAAGCCATCACTCTGCATTGAGACGGGGGGGAGCGCCGGGGTGACAGCGAGGGGGTGTGTCCATGCAGAGAGACGCAGCTATTTTTCTGCCTATATATGTACATACGCTGTAGATGAGCGCGCCAGATCCTTCATCTCCCCATCCCCCGTCCTGCTTTTCCTAATTAATCGCTTTGAGAATCAAATTCGTCTCCAGCTCCGTAGATGTCAATGGGGGGCCATTTTCGGCCCTTTGGAGAGCAGCTATATTGTCACCCAAATGGCACGAGACAAAAAGGCATCAAAACCTACAGGGGGGAGGGGTGTGAAAATAAAAAACAATATAGATTTTTTTCCTATGTGGGTGTATTTTTTAAATAATATATATATTTTTTATATTATTGCATTAAATCCCAGTACCTGGTTGATTCTGCCAGTCACCTTTCTACATTATTCTCAACTGATCACATAAAGCGCAGGAGCTGATCTATGTGTGATCATTTTTTATCCTTCGACTAGCCATTCAGAGGTACAGGACACTGTGCAGACACACAGCATGCCTGTATTAAATAGTATGTTCAGACACCCCCTCCCAATCACAACCTGCCTCTGGCACACGCCCCCTCCCAATCACAGCCTGACTCTGGCACACGCCCCTTCCCAATCACAGCCTGACTCTGGCACATGCCCCTTCCCAATCACAGCCTGCCTCTGGCACACGCCCCCTCCCAATCACAGCCTGCCTCTGGCACATGCCTCTTCCCAATCACAGCCTGCCTCATGCACACACCCCCTCCCAATCACAGCCTGCCTCATGCACACGCCCCCTCCCAATCACAACCTGCCTCTGGCACACGCCCCTTCCCAATCACAGCCTGCCTCTGGCACATGCCCCTTCCCAATCACAACCTGCCTCTGGCACACGCCCCTTCCCAATCACAGCCTGCCTCTGGCCCACACCCGCTCCCAATCACAGACTGACTCTGGCCCACGCCCCTTCCCAATCACAGACTGCCTCTGGCCCACACCCCCTCCTAATCACAGCCTGCCTCTGGCACACGCCCCCTCCCAATCACAGCCTGCCTCTGGCCCACACCCGCTCCCAATCACAGACTGACTCTGGCCCACGCCCCTTCCCAATCACAGCCTGCCTCTGGCCCACACCCCCTCCTAATCACAGCCTGCCTCTGGCACACGCCCCCCTCCCAATCACAGCCTGCCTCTGGCACACGCCCCCCTCCCAATCACAGCCTGCCTCTGGCACACACCCCCCTCCCAATCACAGCCTGCCTCTGGCACACGCCCCCCTCCCAATCACAGCCTGGGAGTGCACAGGGTGAACTGTGGATCGGGGAGAGAGGGTGAGCTGTGAATGGGGATGAGAAGGTGAGCTGTGGATGGGGCAGAAAAGGTGAGCTGTTGATGGGGGGGGGGGGGGGGGAGAAGGTGAGCTGTGGATGGGGCAGAGAAGGTGAACTGTTGATGGGTGGGGAAGAAGGTAAGCTGTGAATGGGGTGGAGAAGGTGAGCTGTGAAAGGGGGGGGGGGAGAAGGTGAGCTGTGGATGTGGGAGAGAGGGTGAGCTGTGAACGAGGGGTATAGGGTGAGCTGTGAACAAGGGGTATAGGGTGAGCTGTGAACAAGGGGTATATAGGGTGAGCTGTTGATGGGGGAGAAGAGGGTGAGCTGTGGATGGGGGAGAAGAGGGTAAGCTGTGGACAGGGGGAGTGGTAAGAGGGTGAGCTGTTGATGGGGGGGAAGAAGGTGAGCAGTGAAAGGGGGGGGGGAGAAGGTGAGCTGTGGATGGGGGAGAGAAGGTGATCTGTGGATGGGGGAGAGAAGGTGATCTGTGGATGGGGAGAGAAGGTGATCTGTGGATGGGGGAGAGAAGGTGATCTGTGGATGGGGGAGAGAAGGTGATCTGTGGATGGGGGGAGAGAAGGTGATCTGTGGATGGGGGGAGAGAAGGTGATCTGTGGATGGGGGGAGAGAAGGTGATCTGTGGATGGGGGGAGAGAAGGTGATCTGTGGATGGGGGGAGAGAAGGTGATCTGTGGATGGGGTGAGAGAAGGTGATCTGTGGATGGGGTGAGAGAAGGTGATCTGTGGATGGGGTGAGAGAAGGTGATCTGTGGATGGGGTGAGAGAAGGTGATCTGTGGATGGGGAGAGAGGGTGATCTGTGGATGGGTGAGAGAAGGTGATCTGTGGATGGGGGGGAGAGAAGGTGATCTGTGGATGGGGGGAGAGAAGGTGATCTGTGGATGGGGGGAGAGAAGGTGATCTGTGGATAGGGGGGGGGAGGTGATCTGTGGATAGGGGGAGAGAAGGTGATCTGTGGATTTGGGGGGGGGGAGGTGATCTCTGGATAGGGGGGAGAGAGGGTGATCTGTGGATGGGGGGAGAGAGGGTGATCTGTGGATGGGGGGAGAGAGGATGATCTGTGGGTGGGAGAGAGAGGGTGATCTGTGGATGGGGGAGAGAGGGTGATCTGTGGATGGGGGAGAGAGGGTGATCTGTGGATGGGGAGAGAGGGTGAGCTGTGGATGGGGAGAGAGGGTGAGCTGTGGATGGGGAGAGAGGGTGAGCTGTGGATGGGGGAGAGAAGGTGATCTGTGGATGGGGGGAGAGAAGGTGATCTGTGAATGGGGGGGAGAAGGTGATCTGTGAATGGGGGAGAGAGGGTGATCTGTGGATGGGGGGAGAGAGGGTGATCTGTGGATGGGGGGAGAGAAGGTGATCTGTGGATGGGGGGAGAGAAGGTGATCTGTGAATAGGGGGAGAGAAGGTGATCTGTGAATAGGGGGAGAGAAGGTGATCTGTGGATGGGGGGGAGAGAAGGTGATCTGTGGATGGGGGGAGAGAAGGTGATCTGTGGATGGGGGGAGAGAAGGTGATCTGTGGATAGGGGGGGAAGGTGATCTGTGGATAGGGGGGGAGAAGGTGATCTGTGGATTGGGGGGGGGGAGGTGATCTCTGGATAGGGGGGGAGAGAGGGTGATCTGTGGATGGGGGAGAGAGAGTGATCTGTGGATGGGGGAGAGAAGGTGATCTGTGGATAGGGGGAGAGAGGGTGAGCTGTGGATAGGGTGAGAGAGGGTGATCTGTGGATAGGGGGGGAGAAGGTGAGCTGTGGATAGGGGGAGAGAGGGTTATCTGTGGATAGAGGGAGAGAGGGTGAGCTGTGGATGGGGGAGAGAAGGTGATCTGTGGATGGGGGGGGAGAGAAGGTGATCTGTGAATGGGGGGGAGAAGGTGATCTGTGGATGGGGGAGAGAAGGTGATCTGTGGATGGGGGGAGAGAAGGTGATCTGTGGATGGGGGGAGAGAAGGTGATCTGTGGATGGGGGGAGAGAAGGTGATCTGTGGATGGGGAGAGAAGGTGATCTGTGGATGGGTGGAGAGAAGGTGATCTGTGGATGGGGGAGAGAGGGTGAGCTGTGAATGGGGGAGAGAAGGTGAGCTGTAGATGGGGGAGAGAGGGTGAGCTGTGGATAGGGTGGGGGGGTAGAAGGTGATCTGTGGATGGGGGAGAGAAGGTGATCTGTGGATGGGGGAGAGAAGGTGATCTGTGGATGGGGGGAGAAGGTGATCTGTGGATGGGGAGAGAAGGTGATCTGTGGATGGGGAGAGAAGGTGATCTGTGGATGGGGGGAGAGAAGGTGATCTGTGGATGGGGGGAGAAGGTGATCTGTGGATGGGGAGAGAAGGTGATCTGTGGATGGGGAGAGAAGGTGATCTGTGGATGGGGAGAGAGAAGGTGATCTGTGGATGGGGAGAGAAGGTGATCTGTGGATGGGGAGAGAAGGTGAGCTGTGGATGGGGGAGAGAAGGTGAGCTGTGGATGGGGGAGAGAGGGTGAGCCTTCATTATTCGTCATAATTTCTCTTTCCAGAGGTATGGTGGGATTGGGGAGGTGAGGGGGGTGGGGATGGTGGCGGGGAGTTGCCCGGGGAGGGTGGATTCCTGCCCCTATTCCGGGTCATAACGGTATTAGAAAGTGTCCATAGCATTGCGTGTCCAGAGCTAGTTTTGGTGAACATGGCGGATTTACATGAAGGGAGCTCAAAGGGTTTCACGAAAGCGGCACCAACTTGTTACGCGTTGTGTAAACGTTTGCTGAAGCCGGCGTTGTTTGAACCGGAATTCATTGGCTTTGACAAATATGTGTTTTAAGGGCCTCAAAGAATTTTGAAGTGGAACGCCCACTTTGCTGTGAAGGTCGTTTTTAAGGCGCGTTCCTTTAAGACCTCCTTGTCAAATGAATGGGCTTCCAATGCACCACAACGGCAGAAAACAGACGCGTACCATTTCTAGCCCCCCCCCCAAATCTCATACCGCAAATCACTCTCAGCCTTGAGACCCGCACGGCATTACAAACATTTAACTTTGGAAAATATCCGGAGTCGATTCCGTCCGGCGAGCATCCAGCGGCTCGCTGCAAAGCCCACTGCTGTTATTAGGCGCAATTAATTTCGTATGACAAACATCTTCAAGCGAGTCGGTAATGAGAGCAATTTGCAGACTTCATTACACCCGGGATAGAGAGCTTTAACACGTGAGCGACAGGCGGATATGTCAAGAGGGGATAAGCAGGCCCGCGCCGGCCGACGCACATCGGCGACATTGTTTAGAAATGGATATAATTAAGTAAAGGGCAATGCGGAATAATTCGTTGCAGCTTTCAGGTTTGCTGCAGAGCTGCAGCCCCCGCTGTGAGGGCCCATTCACAGGGAATCAAACCCATTGCAGTGCATTGATGCACACCCGCAACGGGCGCTAAAGTGCGTTGCGTTAAGACGGGCAATTCATTACGACAGAGTCATAACTCCAGCCAATTCGGGAAAGTGGTAAAGCCGAACCCCAGGTAGGTACAAAAGACACAAACTGTTGCAGCGCTGTATTCATTAGAAGAAGTGGTTCTAAAGGCTCAAGGATTATTTACCTTTATTCATTCTTTGCCCAGCCCCCCTCCCCAATACTTACCTGAGCCCCATCTCGATCCAGCGATGTGCACGAGAGCCTCAGCTCTCTGGGGACTCTCCCTCCTCACTGGCTGAGACGGCGGGAGCCATCAATCACAGTCAGTGAGACAATCAGGAGAGGCAGGGAGAGGGGAGGGCCGAGCCGCGGATCTGTGTGTAAATGGACATGCAGAGTCGCGGCTCAGGAGCGGGCCTTCTCGGGAGCCCCCATAGCAAGCTGCTTGCTGTGGGAGCACTTGGCTGGAGGGAGGGGCCGGGAGAGCGGGCGGGGAACCAAGAAGAGGAGGATCGGGGATGCTCTGTGCAAAACCAGTGCACAGAGCTGGCAAGTATAACATGTTTGTTATTTAATCACAGCCGAATGACGACTACAGCACAGTTGTCCAGTTTTCGAAAGACGTCATATAATTTTTTTTTTTTTATTAGACTATTACCTGCGGACGAACGTTCTTTATTGATTTAAAGCAGAAAATACCACATTTAGCCATTAGATGGCGCAAAGTATCATAGGAATTTCTTCACCTCCTTAGTACCATCTAGTGGCCGAATGTAGTATTTTCCCAGAATAAATAATTATTTCAAAACATTCATCCAGCACAGAAAATAGCTCAATAAATGTTTTATTTTGCTCCAATCACACGGAACGATGTATTTAGTTCATCTTTTGTTGGTTAATTTGTTTCTAATTATATTAGCCCCATTGTGTGTGATGGTGGTGGGGCCATTAGAGTGCAAGCTCTGGGGAGCGACGTGGGCGGCTCCTTGTACTCGGTGAAGTGCTCCAGAATCTGTTGTCATGACATAGAAATGAAAAAAAGAATAAAAGCGGCGGCTTTGTATTCTCTCCGCCGCCGCCGCTGGCGTCTCACCGCACATCGAGCGACGTCTGGAGAGGTGTCGCCGCTCTCGCTATCAAGTCAAGCGGAGAAAATCTCATCTGCATCTCAAACACGTTTCCATTTTTTGCATGAAAGGAAAGAAAAAAGATGTTCTGCGTGTTATTTTATTAACATAGAATTCACACCGAACCCGAATTCACCTACAAAGCAAGATCACAGTGTTGTGTAGAGTGATGCAACATAGAAAATCCATAATACAGACCTACTGCCATTGCTGAGCGATCATCGGGTTTTTTCCTTTTGGAGGATCGGTTCACCGTGTCCGGGGGGGTCCACCAATGACTCAAATATCACTTCTGGGTTTACTGGCCCCGTTGCTCCGACTTTATCCTCCTACTTCCCTCCTACTTCTTTGCTTCCCCTTTCTTATTTTCTCCTTTCCGTACTTCCTTCCTTTCTTCCCTCCATTCATCAATGGACTCATTCCACCAGGATCCACCAATAACTAAAATATCACTTCTGGGTTTACCGGCCCCGTTGCTGTTAGTTTCGACTTTATCTTCCTACTTCCCTCCTACTTCTTTTCTCTTTTCCGTACTTCCTTCCTTTCTTCCCTCCCCTCATCAGTGGATTCATTCCACCAGGATCCACCAATAACTAAAATATCACTTTTGGGTTTACCGGGCCCGTTGTTGTTAGCCTTGGCTTTATCCTCCTACTTCCCAGGCTTCTTTCCTTTTTATTTCTCTTCTTCTTTGCTTCCTCTTCCTTCTTCCCTCCTTTTCTCCATCGAATCATCAACAGACTCAGTTGGCCAGGGTCCACCAATACCTAAAATATCACTTCTGGGTTTACCGGCCCTGTTGATGTTCGCGTTGGCTTTACCCTCCTACTTCCCAGTCTTCTTTCCTTTTTATTTCTCTTAATCTTTGCTTCCTCTTCCTTCTTCCACCTTCGCTTCCAACCTTCCTTTTTTTCATCGAATCATCAACAGACTCAGTTAGCGAGGGTCCACCAATACCTAAAATATCACTTCTGGCTTTATCCTCCTACTTCCCAGCCTTCTTACCTTTTTATTTCTCTTATTCTTTGCTTCCTCTTCCTTCTTCCCTCCTTCCCTTACTTCCTTTTTCTTCTCCGTTAAATCATCAACAGACTCAGTCCACCAGGGTCCACCAATACCTAAAATATCACTTTTGGGTTTACCGGCCCCGTTGTTGTTAGCCTTGGATTTATCCTCCTACTTCCCAGCATTCTTTCCTTTTTATTTATCTTCTTCTTTGCTTCCTCTTCCTTATTCCCTTTTTCCCTTGCTTCCTTTTCTCCATTGAATCATCAACAGACTCAGTTGGCCAGGATCCACCAATAACTCAAATATCACTTCTGGGTTTACCGGCCCTGTTGCTGTTAGCTCCGACGTTATCCTCCTACTTCTTTGCTTCCCCTTTCTTATTTTCTCCTTTCCGTACTTCCTTCCTTTCTTCCCTCCCCTCATCAGTGGACTCATTCCACCAGGGTCCACTAATGACTAAAATATCACTTCTGGGTTTACCGGCCCCCTTGTTGTTAGCGTTGCCTTTATCCTCCTACTTCCCTCCTACTTCTTTTCTCTTTTCCGTACTTCCTTCCTTTCTTCCCTCCCCTTATCAGTGGACTCATTCCACCAGGATCCACAAATAACTAAAACATCACTTTTGGGTTTACCGGCCCTGATGCTGTTAGCTTTGACTCAATCCTCCTACTTCCCAGGCTTCTTTCCTTTTTATTTCTCAGAGGCCTCATACACACGACCGAGAATCTCGTCGTAAAAGAAACGTTGTTTTTCTCGACGAGAATCTTGTCAAGCTTTCCTTACGTACACACTGTCAAGACAAAATGTCGTCGTTCTCCAACGCGGTGATGTACAACACGTACAACGGCACTATAAAGGGGAAGTTCCATTCCACTGGCGCCACCCTTGGGGCTGCTTTAGCTAATCTCATGTTACTGCGTGTTAGTAAAAGTTTGGTAGGAGACGCGATTTGCACTTTTCAGTCAGTTACAGCGTGACGAATGTGCTATCTCCATTCCGAACGCTACTTTTACCGAAGGCGCGCTCCCGTCTCATACTTTATTCTGAGCATGCGTGGGTTTCCAAGCATACACACGAACGTGTATGCTTGGAAAAGAGAGCATGTTCTCTTTTTTTTCTCGTCGAGATCCACAATAGTTTTCTCGACGAAAAACATACACACAACCGTTTTTCCCGCCAAAAATGCTCTGCCAACATTTTTCTTGATGGATTCTGCAGAGGAAAACGGTTATGTGTTTGAGGCAGGCCTGGACTGGCCATAGGGCACTCTATCGAATCATCAACAGACTCAGTTGGCCAGGGTCCACCAATAACTAAAATATAACTTTTGGGTTTACCGGCCCCGTTGCTGTTCGCTTTGGCTTTATCCTTCTACTTCCCAGGCTTCTTTCCTTTTTATTTCTCTTCTTCTTTCTTCCCTCCTTCCCTCCTTTTCTCTATCGAATCATCAACAGACTCAGTTGGCCAGGGTCCACCAATAACTAAAATATAACTTTTGGGTTTACCGGCCCCATTGCTGTTCGCTTTGGCTTTATCCTTCTACTTCCCAGGCTTCTTTCCTTTTTATGTCTCTTCTCTTTCTTCCCTCCTTCCCTCCTTTTCTCTATCGAATCATCAACAGACTCAGTTGGCCAGGGTCCACCAATAACTAAATGATCACTTTTGGCTTTATCCTCCTATTTCCCAACCTTCTTACCTTCTTCTTTGTTTCTCCTTTCTTCTTTCCTCCTTCCACCTGTGAGATTCCCCCCCCCCCCCCCCCGGCTCTATCAGAGGTCCAGAGAACCCCTTGATGGTTTATATCGCGTCCCATGAAGAATGCTCTGACCAGGATGATGTATAACGGAAAAAAAGAATAATTTTGATTCGCATGATTGAAGTTTAATCACTTTTCCTGCCCGTGAAGCCAAACTTTCTCCCGCAGCACTTAAATGAGCGAGTGAATCTTCCCGAAGTTATACCGACCATAAAATCAATACCGATTCCATCCGCGGATCGTTAAGGATTTTGGCTCCTCGAGAACCTTCATAGTTGAGTTGGCATATTTTCACGGAATTACTTGGCATGCGTCACAGAGTCATTATGTTGGGGAAATGGTGAGAGATGAAGATGCACCTGCACTCGCCATGCGTTGAAGCCGTGCCAGCCTGGCTAATGGAAGGCCACTTATCAGAAGGCTCCAATAATTGAGGTGGGTAATGACGGGCGCATTTGTTAAGTGTATCACCAGGCCGATTCCCTGGCTGTTCGGTTGGGTAAAAGGAAGATAATTAAGTGGAGAATTGTTCATTGTGAATGATTTCCTGCAGAAGCCGGTTATGTGCAGAATATTTGGAGGGTCGGGATTTGTGGAAAGCGTTTGTAGAACGTCAAATAAAAGGGGAAAATATGAAAAATAAACGGAACAATTTATTTGTATCAATTAATCTCTATATAGGAGGAAACGAAGACAAGACACGACAACGCTCGCTTTTCACCCCGATCTTCCATCACATTGGGGGGCCTCTGACCGGAAAATGCAAGGAACCCCCCTCTAGGCAGCACACAACTACCCCCCCAGCAGCACGCAACCACCCCCAAGCAGCACACGACTACCCCCCCGAGCAGCACACAACTACCCCCCCCGGGTGGCACACACTACCCCCCCAAGCGGCAAACAACTACCCCCCCGAGCGGCACACAACTACCCCTGCGAACGGCACACAACTACCCACCCCCCCGAGCAGCACACTACTACCCCCCCGAGCGGCACACAACTACCCCCCCGGGTGGCACACAACTACCCCCCCAAGCGGCAAACAACTACCCCCCCGAGCGGCACACAACTACCCCTGTGAACGGCACACAACTACCCACCCCCCCCCCGAGCAGCACACGACTACCCCCCCGAGCAGCACACGACTACCCCCCCAGGTGGCACACAACTACCCCCCCGAGCGGCACACAACTACCCCTGCGAGCAGCACACGACTACCCCACCCCCCCGAGCAGCACACAACAACCCCCCGAGCGGCACACAACTACCCCCCTGGGTGGCGCACAACCACCCCCAGGTGGCACACAAACTACACACCCCCCCGAGCAGCACAGGACTACCCCCCCGAGCAGCACACAACTACCCCCATGAGCAGCACACAACTTCCCCCCCCCACCAGGTGGCACACAACTACCCCCATGAGCAGCACACAACTACCCCCCACGGGGTGGCACACAACTACCCTCCCCCCCAAGTGGCACATAACTGCCCCCTGAGCAGCACACAACTACCCCCTGAGTGGCACACAACTACCCTCCCTAAGCGGCACTCAACTACCCCCCCCCCCCCCTGGGTGGCACACAATTACTCCCGAGTGGCACACAACTACCCCCCGAGAGGCACACAACTACCACCCCCCCCCCAACTCCCATTCCCCCATAGAAATAATATCTAGGCATCCTAATAGATCACCTGTAGAATTTTTTAAACGTCGCCTATTGAGATTTTTAAGGGTAAATGTTTGCTGCCATTCCACGAGCGGGCGCAACTTTGAAGCGCGACATGTTGGGTATCAATTTACTCGATGTAACATTATCTTTCACATTATAAAACAAAAAATTGGGCTAACTTTACTGTTGTCTTATTTTTTAATTCAAAAAAGTGTTTTTTTTTTTCTTTCAAAAAAGGGGCGCTTGTAAGACCGCTGAGCAAATACGGTGTGACAAAAAAGTATTGCATTGACCGCCATTTTATTCTCTAGGGTGTTAGGAAAAAAAATGTATAATGTTTTGGGGGTTCTAAGTAATTTTCCAGCTCGGTCCTTAAGTGGTTAAAGGAGTGTATATAGGAGAAGTTGTCCCTGAAGTTTGTTTGGAGTCAAGTTGGCATTCCATTATCTCCATTCTCTATCCAAATTATTACCCTCAAAAGGACACAAAAAACAAAAGTACTGGACTGTTCTCTGACTCTGGAGTGACTCTGGAGTGACTCTGGAGTGACTGTGGGAATTCGGTGTGCCTGGCTGTGCAGGGTGGGGAACCCATTCTACTTGCGGTTCATTGGGGGGTGCACTACACTCGCATGAACTTAAGCGCACATTCGCACATTCGTTACCCAGAAGACGTATAGATTATCTGAATGGTCCACCTTCTTCTCAGGTCTATCAGTGGTCTTCTTCTTCTTCTCTTTCTAAGTGACATGTATATAGAGAGCCACAGGAAGAGCTGAATATTGTGAAGATTCCTAGGAAGGCCGTTATCAACGTAAGCGAATCGCACAGATGGCCGCAGTTATAGCAACTACTGTGGGGATTTAATCAGCTTGGCAATCCATGCCGGAGACGTATAGTCTTAAAGCTGCACATTTCAATTGTGAGATGGAGGCAAAGCCAATAGAGGAATTGCTATACATCGTATGACAAAGCACCCCCCCCCCCCCCACATTACGGACAGAACCCCTGTTTGCTGTATTTATCCAGCGAACTGCGATTTACATAATTAATGCAGGAAAATGCGTTGAGCAGGCTGGATGGCTTTCCATTTTATTTGCAGCAAGGACTGTGGCGGTCGGTAAGTGGAGGACATCGGTAAATGTTGTGTCTACGATTTGTATGATGTGGGATCTTATTTAAAAATGGAAAGTTTGAAATGGTAGAACCCCCCCCCCTTTTTTTTTCTTTCTTTCTTATTGCTTTTTGGCATTGTATATGCCTGCCCATTATTCATGCCTTTCCATGGTCCCCGGACTTAGGTCATTTACGCAGACCAACGGCCCATGCCACGAGGTCGGACCATTGACCTTTCATCCTACAATATATGAAGAAGATAAATTCAAAGCTAAAAGCAACAGGGCCGGCAATCCCAAAAGTGATATTTTAGTTATTGGTGGACACTTGTGGAGTCCACTGATGAATGGAACGAAGAAAGGAACGAAGGGAGGAAGGAAGGGAGGAAAGGAGGAAAGAAGAAATGGGGAAACAAAGAAGAAGAGAAATAAAAAAGGAAAGAATTCTGGGAAGTAGTTCAATAAAGTTCAATAAAAGCCAAAGCGAACAGCATTGGGGCCGTAACCCAAACGTGATATTTTAGTTATTAGCAGACCCTGGTGGAACTGAATCCACTGATGAATGGAGGGAAGAAATTAAGGAAGAAAGGAAGGAAGGAAGGAAGGAAGGAAGGAAGGAAGGAAGGAAGGAAGGAAGGAAGGAAGGAAGGAAAGAATAAAGGAAGGAAGATAGAGGGAAGCAATGACAAATGGAAAGAAAAAAAAGAAAAGAAGTATGAGAATTAGGAAGATAGGAAGGAAGGAAGGAAGAAAGGAAGGAAGGAAGGAAGGAAGGAAGGAAGGAAGGAAAGAATAAAGGAAGGAAGATAGAGGGAAGCAATGACAAATGGAAAGAAAAAAAGAAAAGAAGTATGAGAATTAGGAAGATAGGAAGGAAGAAAAGAAGAAGAAAGGAAAGTAAGGTAAGAAGAAGCAAGAAGATAGAGCCAAGGCGAACAGCAACAGGGCCAGTAAACCCAGAAAGTGATATTTTAGTTATTGGTGGATCCTGGTAGACCAAGTCCACTGATGAGTGGAGGGAAGAATGGCAGGAAAGGAAAGGAGAGAAAAGAAGAAAAGTGGAAGCAAAGAAGAAAAAAAAGCCAAAGGCGGCTGGGAAGTAAGGCGGATAAAGTCAAAGTTAACAGCACCAGAGCGGGTAAACCCAGAAGTGATATTTTAGTTATTGGTGGACCCTGGTGGACTGAGTCTGTTGATGATTTGAACAGAAAAAAAAGGAAGGAAAGGAAGGAGGAAGGAAGGAAGGAGAAAGGAAGGAAGGAAGGAAGGAAGGAAGGAAGGAAGGAAGGAAGGAAGGAAGGAAGGAATGAAGGAAGGAAGGGAAGCAAAGAAGAAGGTAAATAAAAAGGAACTTGGGAAGTAGGAGGATAAAGCCAAAAGTGATATTTTAGTTATTGGTGGACTGAGTCTGTTGATGATTGGATGGAAAAAAGATAGGAAGGAAAGGAGGAAAGAAAGAAAGGGGGAAGAATATGAAGGAAAAAAATGCTGGGAAGTAGGAGGATAAAGCCATGCTAAACAGAAACCAAAAGTGATAGTTTACTGGTCGATGGACTGATCTGCATATGAAGAGAAAGAGGAAGGAGGGAAGGAGAAAGGAAGAAATGCAGGAAGGAAGAGCGAAGGAGAAGGGAAGAAAAAGTAAAGAAAAAAAAGGATGAGAAGAAGGAAGATAACAGATGCCGGGTCAGTAAACTCAAAAGTGATATTTTAGTCATCGATTGACCATGGTAGACCCTAATAGTCCTCTGATGAATTTAGAGAAAAGATTGAAAGAAGGATGGAAGGTGGAAAGGGAGGAATAAAGTAAGGAAGGCAAAGCAAAAGGAGAGGAAAAAAGAAAAGAAGGAAGTTAAGCAAAATCTTTTAAACCCAAAAGTGATATTTTACTTATAGATGGGCCTTGGTGGACTGGGTGGGTCTACCAATGAATGGAAGAGAGGGAGAGAAGGAAGGATAGAAGGAAGGTAGGAAGAAAAGACCTGTTTAGTTTTCTAAAAATGATACTATTCTAGTCAAAGATACAAGCGGGGTTAACCATTTAAGACTGTATAAAAGTTGAACCTGTACTTGTAGTTCTTTTTGAAGAGGAGTGGTTCCGTAAAATGCACTGGGCAATGTTCTGCAGAAGAACGATCTCACCGACACCGGTTGGGTCTTCTTGCAGGAGAGCAGTGACCTTGAAGGAGCAGCTGGAGGAAAGCGGAGAGACGGCTGAATTCTGTTACACACAGCAAAATACGGCGAGAACAGATTATCCGCGCAGCTTTCCTCCTGCGTGTCGTAAATGCCTGAACTGTAAGTGAGGAAGAAACTGGACACTAATGATGTTAGAGAAGAAGAGGACTAAAAGGTGAGCCCAACGCACTCGGGAACATTTACACGGACTGGGTGACACCGCTTAACACTTACTTTGGGCAGATGTAAAAAACACAAATGAATACAGCCATTAATACATAATATATACAGTATGGCCCAGATTCACAAAGCACTTACGCCGACGACGTATAACAAGTTACGCCGACGTAAGTGCAAATGTGCGCCGTTGTATCTGTGCGCCAGACCCACAAACAGATATGCGCCTAAAACCAGGCTACACCCCGCCGACGTAGCTTGCTTACTCCGGCGTAGGGTGGGCGCACATTTAGGCTGGGTGCATGGTGCCGCTCCCATTGATTAGCCATTCAAACATGCAAATGAGGGAAATACGGCGATTCACGAACCTGTGTGCGCCCGACGCAGGCTACGCGAGGTGCACGTAAGTTGTACGTCCGGCGTAAAGTTATTCCCCATAAAGGAGGTGCAACCCGGCAGCAGACATGCACAGGTCTGCACCAGGGAACACAAGCCGGCGTATTTTACGCTGGACCTGTCTGGCTGGGCGTAGGTTACGTTCACGCCGTACGCAGTGATCCGGCGTAGTTTAGGCAGTTGTTCCGACGTGGTTGTGAGCAGGCGCAGGGGGAAGCGTCCACGTCACGGCGCATGCGCCGTTCGTGATACATATCTGTCTGGCGCTCGGCCCATCATTTGCATGGGGTCACGTCTCATTTGCATGGGTCACGCCCACTTCCACCTACGCCGGCGTACGCCTTCGAATCCCACGCCACGCTGGCGCAGCGTTGGGAGCACTGGCTTGCCGAATGCATTGCTTGCCTCTCTGCGCTGCGTTGGAAGCCTCTTGCAGTCCATGTGCAGCGGAGCTTAGACTTGGAGAAGCACAAGGAGCCTGTAGGATCTTTTTAGTGTAGGTCCTACCACATGGTTGCTAGGAGTTGGCAATGCCCCTCCGGCGGGGACATGATCGGTGACCAGGAGAGGAGGAGGAGAAGACAGCGACCACAGCTCACAGTGAAGGCCAGCCCCGCTCTCCCGTGATTGAGGACAGGCCAGCCCCACCTGTCGCACATTACTTATTTCGCCCAATCACAGGGCGCCAGGGGCCGGCCTGAGACTAAACATGGTGGCTGGAGTGCAGGGTCACAGAAAATTTAAATTAGGAGTATGGAGCGAGGGTGACACATACTGGCGTGGTATTTCGCCCCCCCAAATGTGGCGCCTGGGGCCTAGGTCCCCCTCGCACCCCCCACGCTACGCCACTGCCCTCAACCCCTCTTAGATCATAAATGTTATCATAAAGAGTATAAATGTTGTAGTGGGAGAACGCAAAAAGGGGTAGGCGAACCTGATAAAATCCAAATTTTCTATTGAGCGTGACCTGCTCATTGGATCAAGCACTGGGGTCACAGCGGAGCCCCAAGGGAGCAGCCTGGACCTTCTGATGTGAATATTTCCCTGTCATGGCGGTGGAGCTGTGAAGAAGTGAGCCTTGAGTTAAGATTTTTTTGGGGGTCTCTGACACCCTATAACTGGTTACGTGATCAGGACGTCCACCCCGATCCCTAATGTGTATAGACCCATTTAAAAAGGGACATCAGGGCTGGGCAGGAAAGGATTACAATGAGCCACGTTTACCCCACTTTGTTGTCCTGTCATTACGCGGGTCCCGCGGCCATGGAGCTTTAGACCGAGCTTCGCGACTCACGGCTGGGCACTTAAAGGCGACGTACCTGTACGTGCCTGTGCCCAGCCGTGCCATTCTGCCGACGTATATGTGCAGGAGGCGGTCCTTAAGTGGTTGGAAAAAAAAATTGGGGATCTCATCCTACAACAGTGGACTAGTATTTATTTTTTTCTGGTTCAGATCTAATAAATTTTGGCTTGCAAAGGAGGAACAGAGGCGGCCACACATGGAATAAAAAAAAATCCGTCTCTGGATGGCAGCAATTGGTATGAAGGTAGAATCTGTTGGCTTTCATAGAATTTCGAATTATAATATTGCAATTATTAGAAGACCAATTTAGATGCAATCAGACGGTTCTCCTCATATTTTTCCCACGTCGGCTCGCAGACCGCGTACTGCAGCCAGAGGTCAAAGATCTCCTTCTCGGTGAGCCCAGCAAAGGATTTCTCCCTCGTAGTGAGACCAGAAGATCAATGCGTTGTGTAGAGGTTACATTGGTAAATATTATTACACGAGCCGCAGTTCAACAGAGGCCTCTCCGTAATCAATACACGTTTCACGAAATCGCAGGGCAAACAGACGACGATGGCCTCAAAAAGAGACGGCGGAGGACAAAGGATATATTGGATTATTGGAGTGTGGTGTTGGCGTCGCTTGGCCTCCTCAATTCTCCGAGACTTCTTATCTGTTATGAGTAATGAAACAAAATTGCTTCAAAAGTAGCAGATCGCTTTTCTCTGTGACCTCATTGGGTTAAGATCCGTGGTCTCCAAACTGTGGCCCTTGGCTGGCCTTTATTCTACTCTTGGGACGATTTTCCCCCAACTGACACCAATGATGGGGCACCATTCCTTCCACTGTCACCATCGATGGGCCATTATTCCTTCCACTCATGCCAACAATCAGATACTATTCCTCCCACTAAATCCAATGATGGGGCACCATTCCTTCCACGGTCACCATCGATGGGCCATTTTTCCTTCCACTCATGCCAACAATGAGATACTATTCCTCCCACTAAATCCAATGATGGGGAATTGTTTATTCCCACTGACGTCAGGGCATTTTCTACTCCCACTGGCCACAGTCCGGCCCCCCTAAAGGATGGTAAACTGGCCCCTTGTTTAGAAAGTCAGGAGAGCCTTGCTTTAGATGGTCAGGTGATTTCAGCAAACTTGGGGTCTATATATAAAACATATGCTGTACAATTGTCTCAATCATTTATAGTATACAACCGCCATGAATAATTCCCATAGTTTGCCTAATATGCGTATTTCCTACGATCATCAGCTATGTCTAGTGCAGTGGTTCTCAACCAACCAACTATGACCCAATGCCCAATGCCGGGCCGCAGCTTCCCCTGTATTGTGCCCCTTACCAGCTGCAGATCCCTTAACCTCTTGCATTTCTTCCCAGAAGCCATGAGGTCCTCCAACCTCCCATAACGGTCAACAGTGCCCTCAATCTTTCTGAAAGCCCTCAGGCCTGTACAGTGCACCCCAAACTCCCACAGTGTCATCCAGCCTTCCACAGTGCCCCCCATCCTGCTGCAGAGCCTTCAGCCCTCCATAGTGCCCCAAACTTCAACAGTGCCCTGTTGTGCTCCCCAACGGGGCTGGGACAAGGGATGGGCAGGAGGAGTGGCTCCTTGGGCATTGTGGGGCTTTTGAAGGGGATGTGCTAAAATAGGTGATTGGGAATAGGGGAGGGTTATACTAGGAGAGTGGATTTTTGTTAGGAAGGGGGATTTGGGGGGGGGGGTAATTCTGCTAGTAGGGATAATTGAAGGGATTTGTACTAGGGGAGTCATATGGGGGGGGGGAGGCTTGGAGAGGGGGGAGAAGATTTAAGCTCAGAGGGGAAATTTGAGAGGTAGAGGAATTGTTCTGGGAGAGGCGAGTTGGGGAGGGAGAGGATTTGACCGGGGGGGGGGGTTCACTGGAAGAGGTTAGGGTCAGGGGTAGGGCTATGGCTAGGGTTAGGCCTAGGGTTAGGGTCAGGGGTAGGGTTAGGGCTAGGGTCAGGGTTAGGGCTAGGGTCAGGGTTAGGGCTAGGGCTAGGGGTTGGGTTAGGGCTAGGGTTAGGCCTAGGGGTAGGGTTAGGGCTAGGGTTAGGGGTTGGGATAGGGTTAGGGCTTGCAAAGGGAATTCATGCTTAGGGGGCAAGTGTGAAGACTAGCGCTTAAATTTGTTTTTGGGGGGGGGGGCGGTTTGCTGACACATAATGCTTATACATTTTGGGGTGGGGGTTGACATTTGGTTTCTTCTCCCTGGGCGCTAGATGGCCTTGTCTCGGCACTGCTCCCCAGCATTCTCCAGAAACCTTATCCCATACAGGGCCACCAAATCCCTTAAACGACTCCTCAACCCCCATCCCTAGTGACACCCAGCCATACCCAGAGCCTTCCAGCATTCCAATACAATACAAAAAAGTTGAGAATCCTTGAGCTATTGGCCATCATCATGCAGTATTAGGCACAGCTAATGTTTTATAAAAAGACTCCTAAACAAGTAGAAGATATTTGAAGACGGTACCTTGTGATGCCTTCAGAGAAAAGATCTAAAAATGTATCCAATAAAAATATCCTCCCAAAATTAGCACAACATACAAAGCATTCATCTCCGACATGTTTCCTGCTCTACACATCACTATGTGAAAGAAAAGATCCTAGATCATCTACATACCAAGTGATGCCCGCATGCCTACCCTCATACCATCCAAAGCCTCCAACCTCAAGGAGCCTCTTTATGCATATTTCTGCTTCAATAAAACATTCCTCTCAGCTTCAAAATCTAAACACAGACCGATCCTATAATAAACATCAAATACACAATAAAAAGATCTAGAAAAATAAAGTATAAATTATGGAAGGTATATAGGAGATTTATGTGATATATATATAAGAGAAACAATTATTTCTAATAATTGTTATAATTTTTCAATATTTTTATGGTTAACTAACCACTTTAGCCCCGGAACAAATGGCTGCCCAATGGCCGGGCCTCTTTTTGCACTTCGGCACTGCGTCACTTTAAGGCTGCATTCACACCTGAACGTGGCGTATTTTACCGCGATTTCCCGCTACAAATTGCGGCGTTTTGTCCCGCGATTTGCCGCGACAAAACGCGGCGTTTTTTACTGCGGTTTTCGCTGGAGGGGTGATTACACATTGTCGGCTATGGCCGAACGCCGAAGACGCCTGAAAAAAAGGGTCAGGGACTTGTTTTGAGCTTCAGGCGT
Source organism: Rana temporaria (assembly GCF_905171775.1). Classification (NCBI taxonomy): domain Eukaryota; kingdom Metazoa; phylum Chordata; class Amphibia; order Anura; family Ranidae; genus Rana; species Rana temporaria. Next base: position 146,850,747 of record NC_053500.1, on the reverse strand, counting down.
TTCGGTGTTCGGCGTTCGGCATGGAGATGTGAACCATCTCCATAGCCGACAATGTTAAATCACCCCTCCAGCGTATTGCAGGCTGCAATAGCGGCGGGCGTCGGGCTTAAAAACGGCTAGGTGTGAATGCAGCCTAACTGACAATTGCGCGGTCGTGCGGCGTGGCTCCCAAACAAAATTGAAGTCCTTTTTTCCCCACAAATAGAGCTTTCTTTTGGTGGTATTTGATCACCTCTGCGGTTTTTATTTTTTGCGCTGTAAACAAAAATAGAGCGACAATTTTGAAAAAAAATCAATTTTTTTTACTTTTTGCTATAATAAATAATATCCCCCAAAAATATATAAAAAAACACAATTTTTTTCTCAGTTTAGGCCGATACGTATTCTTCTACCTATTTTTGTTGAAAAAAAAATGGAATAAGCGTTTATTAATTGGTATGCGCATTTTTTTTACTAGTAATGGCGGTGATCTGCGATTTTTATTGTGACACATTTGTCATTTATAAAGAGATCAGTGCTATAAAAATGCACCGATTACTGTGTAAATGACACTGGCAGGGAAGAGGTTAACCACTAGGGGGGGCGAGGAAGGGGTTAAGTGTGTCCTAGGGAGTGATTCCAACTGTGGGGGGGGGGGGCTACGAGTCACATGACATTGATCACTGCTCCCGATCACAGGGAGCAGTAGATCCCTGTCATGTCACTAGGCAGAAAAGGGAAATGCCTTGTTTACATAGACATCTCCCCATTCTGCTGCTCCGTGACCCGATCGCGGGACACTGGCGGACACCGAGTCAGCGGGTCCCGCGGGCACAGTCATGGAGCTCCTGGCAGGCGTGCTAGGCAGCAGATTTTAAGCAACATACCTGTACATTGCTTTGCCTGCCCATGCTATTCTAAATAGCATGTGGAGGAAACGCTGAGTGACGCACTGGGACGTCTATGACTGCCCACCGCAGCTGAACAATAGCGTAGGATCTAGACGGCAGGATTACTATGTTTAGGTATTTATTGCATTGTACTAGTACTATAATTGCATTGTATTGATATGGAGATGCACCTCCTTCAAGATAAGTGCCTTTGCATTATAACACAGCAGAGTGGAATATTCTTTTCTCTTAATTGTAAAAATACAATAAGAGATTTCTTAAAGAAAAAAAAAAAAAAAGATGTACGACCTTGGCAGTTATTTACTTGCATACAGGGCTTTTTTTCAGCAGGAACGCGGGGGGAACGCAGTTCCGGCACCTCCAGCTCTGAATGTATGTAAGTGTGCTCGGAGGTGGGTAGGGAGTGGAACCAAGGAATGTTGTTCGGAAGTGGGTAGGGTAGAGAGAAAAGTAAAGGTGGTCGGAGGTGGATAGGGGGTGGCACAAGAAATGGTGCTTGGCGGTAGATAGAGGGTGGCACAAGGAATGGTGTTTGGAGGTGGGTAGGGGGTGGAACCAAGGAATAGTGCTCGTAGGTGGAACCAAGGAATAGTGCTCGTAGGTGAAACCAAGGAATAGAGCTCGGAGGTGGTTAGGGGGTGGAACAAAGGAACGGTGCTCGGAGGTGGGTAGGGGGTGTAACCAAGGAATAGTGCTCGGAGGTGGTTAGGGGGTGGAACCAAGGAACGGTGCTCGGAGGTGGGTAAGGGGTGGAGAAAGGGAATGGTGCTTGGAGGTGGGTAGGGAGTGGAACCAAGTAATAGTGCTCGTAGGTGGAACCAAGGAATAGTGCTCGGAGGTGGTTATTGGGTGGAACCAAGGAACAGTGCTCGGAGGTGGGTAAGGGGTGGAGAAAAGGAATGGTGCTTGGAGGTTGGGGTCGGGTGGAACCAAAGAATGGTGCTCGGAGGTGGGTAGGGGGTGAAACCAGTGAATGGTGCTTGGGGGTGGACACAAAAGGTGACTCAGAAGGAGGGAGTTCCTGCACCTATTCTCTGAGAAAAAAAGCCCTGCTTGCGTACAACAAAAAAAGTTTACATTGTTCTATTTTATAGAATGATAATAATATTGTATCAAGTGGCCATTTTAGACACTCCTATTGCTTATCAAAATTCTTCTTTTTTTTTTTTTAACAAGAGATCAAAATTCTTCTTTAGTCTTCAATAGTTGATGATAAGGCTGCGGCGGCGCCGGTCTCGTAACTCATCACAAGTCTATAAAATATGTGGATTTTTAATAACGTTTTGATCATTAAACGAACGGACGTCCTTGAAAAAGATGATTATAAATGCGACGCTTGTGGCGGTATAATAAAAAAAATCTGTATTTTCCATGAAATGTTCTCTAGCAATTGGTTATTTCTTTTTTTCTTCTGTATTCTGTTTCCACCTCCAAAGCCTCTGCATTGTCCTTCCATTGTCAGCGTCTGAGCGCAGAACGTCTGGTGCCACCCAACTCCCAGTTCCTATGACTGGCATTGCCGGGCTTTCCAAGTGACTGTTGTGACAGCTTCCTCTATTCACTATTCTTAGGAGGAGATGAAATGTTCGGATTTGTGATACATTTATTATACAGAGAGACAGAATGGAGAGCCGGGGATATAGAGATAGAGGGGGAGAGGAGAGGGACGGGAGAGATGGAGAGAGAAAAAAAAGGAGCCGGGAGAGAAGAAGAGGAATTCATAGATAGTATGTGTGTGTGAAAGTCTACATGCCAAATTTCCATCGCTGCTGTGTAGAACATTCAAATATCTTTTTAATATACCTAAGACAGACCCAGGTGGTCCATCTATTCTCCAGAAACTAGTGACATCACCGAGACCCTTCTATTCATGAGAACACAGCCTATCCAATCACTAAGACCAGTGACATCACCGAGACCCTTCATATTCATGAGAACACAGCCTATCCAATCACTAGAGACCAGGACATCACCGAGACCCTTCATATTCCTGAGAACACAGCCTATCCAATCACTAGAGACCAGTGACATCACACGAGACTCTTCATATCATGAGAAACACAGCCTATCCAATCACTAGAGACCAGTGACATCACCGAGACCCTTCATATTCATGAGAACACAGCCTATCCATCACTAGAGACCAGTGACATCACGAGACCCTTCATATTCATGAGAACACAGCGTATCCAATCACTAGAGACCAGTGACATCACCGAGACCCTTCATATTCATGAGAACACAGCCTATCCAATCACTAGAGACCAGTGACATCACGAGACCCTTCATATTCATGAGAACACAGCCTATCCAATCACTGAGACCAGTGACATCACCGAGACCCTTCATATTCATGAGAACACAGCCTGTCCACACTAGAGACCAGTGACATCAGAGAGACCTTTCATATTCATGAGAACACAGCCTATCCAATCACTAAGACCAGTGACATCACCAAGACACTTCCTATTCATGAGAACACAGCCTATCCAATCACTAGAGACCAGTGACATCACAGAGACCCTTCATATTCATGAGAAACACAGCCTATCCAATCACTAAGACCAGTGACATCACCGAGACCCTTCATATTCATGAGACACAGCCTATCCAATCACTAGAGACCAGTGACATCACCGAGACCCTTCATATTCATGAGAATCACAGCCTATCCAATCACTAGAGACCAGTGACAATCACAGAGACCCTTCAATTCATGGAACACAGCCTATCCAATCACTAGAGACCAGTGACATCACCGAGACCCTTCATATTCCATGAGAACACAGCCTATCCAATCCTAGAGACCAGTGACATCACCGAGACCCTTCATATTCATGAGAACACAGCCTGTCCATCACTAGAGACCAGTGACATCACCGAGACCCTTCATATTCATGAGAACACAGCCTATCCAATCACTAAGACCAGTGACATCACAGAGACCCTTCATATTCATGAGAACACAGCCTATCCAATCACTAGAGACCAGTGGACACTCACCGAGACCCTTCATATTCATGAGAACACAGCCTATCAATCACTAGAGACCAGTGACATCACCGAGACCCTTCATATTCATGAGAACACAGCCTATCCATCACTAGAGACCAGTGACATCACCGAGACCCTTCATATTCCTGAGAACACAGCCTATCCAATCACTAGAGACCAGTGACATCACCGAGACTCTTCATATTCATGAGAACACCAGCCTATCCAATCACTAGAGACCAGTGACATCACCGAGACCCTTCATATTCATGAGAACACAGCCTATCCAATCACTAGAGACCAGTGACATCACCGAGACTCTTCATATTCATGAGAACACAGCGTATCCAATCACTAGAGACCAGTGACATCACCGAGACCCTTCATATTCATGAGAACACAGCCTATCCAATCACTAGAGACCAGTGACATCACCGAGACCCTTCATATTCATGAGAACACAGCCTATCCAATCACTAGAGACCAGTGACATCACCGAGACCCTTCATATTCTGAGAACACAGCCTGTCCATCACTAGAGACAGTGACATCAGAGAGACCTTTCATATTCATGAGAACACAGCCTATCCAATCACTAGAGACCAGTGACATCACCAAGACCCTTCCTATTCATGAGAACACAGCCTTCCAATCACTAGAGACCAGTGACATCACGAGACCCTTCATATTCATGAGAACACAGCCTATCCAATCACTAGAGACCAGTGACATCACCGAGACCCTTCATATTCATGAGAACACGGCCTATCCAATCACTAGAGACCAGTGACATCACCGAGACCCTTCATATTCATGAGAACACAGCCTATCCAATCACTAGAGACCAGTGACATCACCGAGACCCTTCATATTCATGAGAACACAGCCTATCCAATCACTAGAGATTTCTCTCTTTTTCTATATATATATACACATACTGTATATGTTTTTTTTTATATATATTATGAAAACCAGTTAAGGCTTTTTATTTATATTTATGTTCTCTGTAGGGTTTCATGAAATGTATTTATTTTCTTTATTATAGGAAAACTCTGCAATGCACAATAAGAAATGTTGTCATCAATATTTGGCCCCATCCACATAGAAGACATTCCGAGTGATAACGGATACATAAAATATCTCTGATGGTTTTCCAGCGAGGAGTTGAAGTTTCCCTCTGATCCTTGGAGAAGGTTAAGCAGATACTTGTGAAGAAGAAATGTTATATAATATGTGACCTTGGCATTGAAGAACGGGTTTCACGCACATTGTAGAAGAGCCTCTTCAATTAGAACATCGCAATTCAAAAGAAATATTTACAAATTAGCGTTTAGAGATATTAGTCAACATTTCAGGGACGTCAGATCGCGATCTCTCGTTAATCTCGGGTGAAGTATCAAGTGCTTGAGGGAGGAAAGATGGGATCTGAGGGAGCCGGGGGGATATATGTGCATGCAGGGCCGCCATCAGGGGGGGGTACAGGCAGTACACCTGTAAGGGGCCCGGAGGTCCCCAGGGGGGGCCCGGATGGCAACCCCTCTTTTTTTTTATACATTTTTATTTATGTTTTATTAAAAAAAAATTATATATATTTATTGTATTTTTTTTGTTTAATTAAAGGGCAACCCCCCCCTTTTTTTATAATTTTTTATAAAAAAAGTTGAATTTTTTATATTATTTTATTTTTTTGTTTTTAATAAGGGTCCCAGAGGTCCCCAGGTGCCCGGATGGCAACCCCCACTTTTTTTTTATACATTTTTTTTATGTTTTATTATTAAAAAATATATATATATATTTATTGTATTTTTTTTTTAATTAAAGGGCAACCTCCCTTGTTTTATATTTTTTTATAAAAAAAAATGTTAAATTTTATATATATATATATATATATAATATATATATATATTATATATATATAATATATATATATATATATATTTTTTTTGTTTGTTTTTATTAACAGTCCCAGAGGTCCCCAGGTGCCCGGATGGCAACCCCCCGCTTTTTTTTTTTATACATTTTTATTTATGTTTTATTAAAAAAATATATATATTATTGTATTTTTTTTAATTAAAGGGCAACCTCCCCTTTTTTTTTATAAAAAAAATGTTAAATTTTTTTATATAAATATATATATATATATATATATATATATTATATATATATATATATATATTTTTTTTTTGTTTGTTTTTTATTAACAGTCCCAGAGGTCCCCGGAGGTCCCCAGGTGCCCGGATGGCAACCCCCGCTTTTTTTTTATAAATTTTTATTTATTTTTTATTAAAAAAAAAAAAAAAAAAAAAAAAAAAATTATATATATTTATTGTATTTTTTTTTAATTTAAAGTGCAAACATAAAAAAAATGTATAAAAAAAAAAGAGGGGGTTGCCATCTGGGCCCCTGGGGACCTCTGGGACCGTTAATAATAAAATAAAAATATATAAAAAAATTAAACATTTTTTTTATAAAAAAATTATAAAAAAAAGGGGGGGGGGCCTTTTTTTATATTTTTTAAAAAAAAAAATGTTTAATTTTTTTATATATTTTTATTTTATTATTAACGGTCCCAGAGTCCCCAGGGCCCGGATGGCAACCCCCCCTTTTTTTTTTTTATACATTTCTTTTTATGTTTTATTCCTGAAATCCCTGAATCAGGTCTCCGTCTATTCATAACGATCGTCCTCCGTTTAGCTGTGACCTCTCTTCACCCCCCTCCTCTGGGGTCGGCGCACGGCAGATGTTTCAGGTGTTTTATATTTAATGCGTCGGTTGTACAGAGATGTAAAGTTTACCGCAGTTTTATGGCCGCTGTTATTGCCGTGTAGTTGCTGTTAAATAGTCTGCTGAGCAGAGCGCTATTAATGAGGATCGTAATTTATCGTAATCCGTTCCATTCCCAGTGCATAAAACTCGGCCTACTCCGGAGTCCACAGAGGAGACGCTACCGGCATCCGAAAGAATGGAGAGGAGCTTTAAAAGCTGTTTTCATTTACAATGTATCCAAAGATCTAGGTGGAGTATGGAAGCGTTAGAACCACTGACCCGTTCACACACACTATATTGTCAAAAGTATTGGGACGCCGGCCTTTACACACACATGAACTTTAATGGCCTCCCAGTCTTAGTCCGGAGGGTTCAATATTGAGTTGGCCCCGCCCTTTGCAGCTATAACACCTTCACCTCTTCTGGGAAGGCCGTCCACAAGGTTTAGGAGGGTGTCCTATGGGAATTAAATCGGAAAATATCTGTGCAGGTCAGTCAAGCTCCCCCACCCCAAACTCGCTCATCCATGTCTTATGGACCTTGCTTTGTGCACTGGTCATGTTGGAAAAGGAAGGGGCCGTCCCCAAACTCCTCCCACAAAGTTGGGAACATAAAATTGTCCAAAATGTCTTAGTATGCCGACGCCTTAAGAGTTCCCTTCACTGGAACTAAGGGGCCAACCCAAGCCCCTGAAAAACAACCCCACACAGTAATCCCCCTCCACCCCCACACCATAATCCCCCCAAATCCCTCACAAACGCTCTTCTGGAAGAATGGTCAAACATTCCCATAGACACCCTCCTAAACCTTGTGGACGGCCTTCCCAGAAGAGGTGAAGATGTTATAGCTGCAAAGGGCGGAGCCAACTCAATATTGAACCCTACGGTCCTGGTCTCAACCCGACCTCTGCAGAAGGTGAAGTTTCTACCATTTCTGGGGGGGGGGGGGGGGGGAATGCCAATCCTGTGATATTTTTCCCATTAATACCGGCTGGGCCAGTCCAATCCCTGATCCTCTCCTTCAGCAGTGACGGTGTTCAAGTAGTGAAAAGAGCCCAGAGCAGCATTTGCTCCAGTTATGGTAAGTAGTACATTGTTTCTTTTTTATCTTTATCTTGTATCTAGAGTTTTGATTTGGATGGAGTTGGAAATAGAGATGATCTTGAGACCAGTGATGTACCTGAGCCAGGGTTGTGGGAAGAGGCCCTTGTTCTCATCAACATGCTTCCCATCATATTGAGGGCATGAAGCCCGGTATGGTTCAGGAGGGGCCCCTTCCTCTGCTGGTCTGCTGGGCGGTGTGCTTGGATTAAGGGTCTGGTATGTACAGTGAACCCTCGGATTGCGAGTAACGCGGTTATAGACTGATCGATGAGTCGGAGGGAATGGACTGTTACTGTGTGCCTGGCTGCCTCTGCACAGCTTTAGGAAGAACCTGCTAATCTACAGCGGCCCCTATGGGTGTAGCGCTAGATTTGCATGATAGAAGTCCCTTTTTGGACCATCTTAGTCTGGCATTCCAGCCCCCGAGGGGAGGCGACTCTTTAGTACTTTAGACTCGTATCTAGAGTTTTGGATTGAGTTGGGAATAGAGATGGTCTTGAAACCAGCGATGTACCTGAGCCAGGGTTGTGGGGAAGAGGCCCTTGTTCTCATCAACATGCTTCCCATCATATTGAGGGCATGAAGCCCGGTATGGTTCAGGAGGGGGCCCCTTCCTCTGCTGGTCTGCTGGGCGGTGTGCTTGGATTAAGGGTCTGGTATGTACAGTGAACCCTCGGATTGCGAGTAACGTGGTTAACGAGCGTTTCGCAATACGAGATTTTTTTTTAAATCCTGACTCGGTTTGCGAGTCTTGCCTTCCCGGCGGCTAGGGGGCACTCCCGCGCCACTCGAGAGCCGATGCGCATGCCTGACGGCCGTGATGTCCGCCATTGCTTGTCACAGAGCAGGGACGTGGATCTGTGTGAACAAAACTATTTTGTTTGGGAGCCACGTCGCACAACCGCGCAATTGTCAGTTAAAGCGACGCAGTGCCGAATCGCAATAAGTGCTCTGGTCAGGAAGGGGGGTAAATTCTTCCGGGGCTGAAGAACGCTACAGGGAATGAACAAATACATGTAACTATTGGTTACAGCTAAATCCCAACCTGCTGTAAGTTTCTACAAGCAAATGAACCTTAAAAGACAACCTCTAGACCAGGGGTCTCCAAACCTTTTAAACAAAGGGCCGGTTTACTGTCCTTCAGACTTTAAGGGGGCCGGACTGTGGACATCATGAGTAGAAATTTTCCAAGCATCAGTTGGAGTAAACAATGCCCCATTGTTGGTGTCATTGGGAGGAATAGTGCCCCATCATTGGAGAAATGATCCCCCCATCATTGGTGTCATTGGGAGAAATGATCCCCCCATCATTGGTGTCATTGGGCCTTATTGTTGGTGTCATTGGAAGGAATGGTCCCCCATCATTGGTATTATTGGGCTACATTGTTGGTGTCATTGGAAGGTATGGCCCCCCATCATTGGTATTATTGGGCTACATTGTTGGTGTCATTGGAAGGTATGGCCCCCCATCATTGGTATTATTGGGCTACATTGTTGGTGTCATTGGAAGGTATGCCCCCCATCATTGGTATTATTGGGCCACATTGTTGGTGTCATTGGAAGGTATGGCCCCCCATCATTGGTATTATTGGGCCACATTGTTGGTGTCATTGGAAGGAATGGTCCCCCATCATTGGTATTATTGGGCTACATTGTTGGTGTCATTGGAAGGTATGGCCCCCCATCATTGGTATTATTGGGCCTCATTGTTGGTGTCATTGGAAGGAATGGTCCCCCATCATTGGTTTTATTGGGCCTCAGTGTTGGTGTCATTGGAAGGAATGGTTCCCCCATCATTGGTATTATTGGGCCACATTGTTTGGTGTCATTGGAAGGTATGGTCCCCCATCATTGGTATTATTGGCCACATTGTTGGTGTCATTGAAGGAATGGTCCCCCATCATTGGTATTATTGGGCCACATTGCTGGTGTCATTGGAAGGTATGGCCCCCATCATTGGTATTATTGGGCCACATTGTTGGTGTCATTGAAAGGTATGGCCCCCCCATCATTGGTATTATTGGGCCTCATTGTTGGTGTCATTGGAAGGTATGGTCCCCCATCATTGGTATTATTGGGCCACATTGTTGGTGTCATTGGAAGGTATGGCCCCCCATCATTGGTATTATTGGGCCACATTGTTGGTGTCATTGGAAGGTATGGCCCCCCATCATTGGTATTATTGGGCCACATTGTTGTGTCATTGGAAGGTATGGCCCCCCATCATTGGTATTATTGGGCCACATTGTTGGGGTCATTGGAAGGTATGGCCCCCCATCATTGGTATTATTGGGCCACATTGTTGGTGTCATTGAAAGGTATGGCCCCCCCATCATTGGTATTATTGGGCCTCATTGTTGGTGTCATTGGAAGGTATGGTCCCCCATCATGGGTATTATTGGGCCACATTGTTGGTGTCAGTGGAAGGTATGGCCCCCCAGCATTGGTATTATTGGGGCCACATTGTTGGTGTCATTGGAAGGTATGGCCCCCCCATCATTGGTATTATTGGGCCACGTTGTTGGGGTCATTGGAAGGTATGGCCCCCCATCATTGGTATTATTGGGCCACATTGTTGGTGTCATTGGAAGGTCTGGCCCCCCATCATGGTATTATTGGGGCCACATTGTTGGTGTCTTTGGCAAGGTATGGCCCCCCCATCATTGGTATTATTGGGCCACATTGTTGGTGTCATTGGGAGGAACTGTGCCCCCTTCGCTGGTGTCAGTGAAAAAAATATTGCCCCAAGGGCCGTAATAAAAACAACAAAGGGCCACATTTGGCCCTCAGGCCCTAGTTTGGAGACCACTGCTCTAGGACTGATCAATGAGTCGGAGGGAATGGACTGTTACTGTGTGCCTGGCTGCCTCTGCACAGCTTTGGGAAGAACCTGCTAATCTACAGCGGCCCCTATGGGGGTAGCGCTCGATTTGCATGATAGAAGTCGCTTTTTGGCTCATCTTAGTCCGGCATTCCGGCCCCCGAGGGGAGGCGGCTCTTTAGTACTTTAGACTCTTCTCTGGATGAGCGTTCTACATTTCCACAAATTACTGTTTGCGGCATTTATCTAGGGAGCTTAAAGCACCGGGCACTTAGCGCCGAGCACTTAAGTGGAATACTGAAATACTTCCATCTCA